>NC_091953.1:126554724-126747224 GCF_031021105.1 Erythrolamprus reginae | reverse complement strand
ATCAGATCCATGACCAGAGCAAGATGTAAAAGTTAAATGAAATGTATGCTAAAACCATGCAGTCCAAATTCTGTTACAGATGGAGCAATTATGATTTTTAAGATTTTCTTTCTAGAGACTCCGTTTTATCGGATCCAAAAGATCGAACTAAATCTCTCTTCTATGTAGCTGCGTAGATGTAGATGTCCCCGTCCCCATATCTATTGATCAACTTGAGTTCAGAATCTGGTGTGATTTTTATTGTGGTCATCTGATGAAGTTGATTCAAGGGAGATTTAGAGAAAAAGAAACTCATTCATTTCATTTCATTTCATTTATTGGATTTATATGCCGCCCCTCTCCGAAAACTCGGGGCGGCTAACAACAGTCATAAACAATATACAGTAAAAATCCAATACTAAAAACTAACTTAAAACCCCCTAATGTATAAAACCAACATACGTACAAACATACCATACATACAGTTATATCAGCCTAGGGGGAGAAGAGGTCTTAATTCCCCCATGCCTGGCGGCAGAGGTGGGTTTTGAGTAGCTTACGAAAGGCAAGGAGGGTAGGGGCAATTCTAATCTCTGGGGGGAGTTGGTTCCAGAGGGCCGGGGCCGCCACAGAGAAGGCTCTTCTCCTGGGTCCCGCCAAGTGGCATTGTTTCGTTGACGGGACCCGGAGAAGACCCACTCTGTGGGACCTAACTGGCCGCTGGGATTCGTGCGGCAGAAGGCGGTTCCTGAGATAATCTGGTCCGGTGCCATGAAGGGCTTTATAGGTCATAACCAACACTTTGAATTCTGATCGGAAACTGATCGGCAACCAATGCAGACTGCGGAGTGTTGGTGTAACATGGGCATATTTGGGAAAGCCCATGATTGCTCTCGCAGCTGCATTCTGCACGATCTGAAGTTTCTGAACACTTTTCAAAGGTAGCCCCATGTAGAGAGCGTTACAGTAGTCGAGCCTCGAGGTGATAAGGGCATGAGTGACTGTGAGCAGTGACTCCCGGTCCAAATAGGGTCGCAACTGATGCACCAGGCGAACCTGGGCAAACGCCCCCCTCGCCACAGCTGAAAGATGTTTCTCTAATGTGAGCTGTGGATCGAGGAGGACGCCCAAGTTGCGAACCCTCTCTGAGGGGGTCAATGTTTCTCCCCCCAGGGTGATGGACGGACAGATGGAATTGTCCTTGGGAGGCAAGACCCACAGCCACTCCGTCTTGTCTGGATTGAGTTTGAGTTTGTTGACACCCATCCAGGCCCCAACAGCCTCCAGGCACCGGCACATCACTTCCGCTGCTTCGTTGACTGGACATGGGGTGGAGATGTATAACTGGGTATCATCGGCATATTGATGATACCTCACCCCATGCCCTTGGATGATCTCACCCAACGGTTTCATGTAGATGTTAAATAGCAGGGGGGAGAGGACCGACCCCTGAGGCACCCCACAAGGGAGAAACCTAGAGGTCGACCTCTGACCCCCCACTAACACCGACTGCGACCGACCGGAGAGGTAGGAGGAGAACCACTGGAGAACAGTGCCTCCCACTCCCAACCCCTCCAGCCGGCGCAGAAGGATATCATGGTCGATGGTATCGAAAGCCGCTGAGAGGTCAAGAAGCACCAGGACAGAGGACAAGCCCCTGTCCCGGGCCCGCCAGAGATCATCCATCAACGCGACCAAAGCAGTTTCCATGCTGTATCCGGGCCTGAAACCCGACTGCTGGGGACCTAGATAATCGGCTTCTTCCAAGGACCGCTGGAGCTGGAGTGCCACCACCTTCTCGACAACCTTCCCCATGAAGGGAAGGTTGGAGACTGGACGGTAGTTATTGAGTACGGCTGGGTCCAGGGAAGGCTTCTTGAGGAGGGGGCGCACGAGTGCTTCTTTATAGAGTGTTGGAAAGACTCCCCTCCCCAAGGAAGCGTTGGTAATCTCCTGGGCCCAGCTCCGTGTCACCTCTCGGCTGGCCGAAACCAACCAAGAGGGACACGGGTCCAGTGAACAGGTGGCAGAACTCACAGCTCCAATGGCCTTGTCCACTTCATCAGGTGTCACCAAGTCAAACTCCTCCCAGACGGATGGACAAAGACGTTTAGCCCCAGTCACCTCGACTGACTCGTTGTCAGTCGACTCTGTTTTACAATTGGAGTCGAGATCGGCCCGGATCCGAGCGATTTTATCAGCGAAAAACGTGTTAAAGTCCTCGGCACTACTCTGTAAGGGCTCCCCAACTCCCCCCTGATTAAGAAGGGAGCGGGTCACCCTAAACAGAGCGGCCGGGCGGGATTCCGCTGATGCAATCAAGGCGGAATGATACGCGCATCTTGCCGCCTTGAGCGCCACTTTGTAAGTCTTAATAAAAGCTCTTACAAGTGTTCGATCGGATTCGGACTTACTCTTCCTCCATCGCTTTTCTAGACGTCTCTTCTGGCGCTTCAACTCCCGGAGCTCCTCGTTGAACCATGGAGCTCTACGGGGTCTAGCGCCACGGAGAGGTCGCAACGGCGCAATACGGTCAAGGGCCTCCGCTGCCGCCTTGTTCCAGGCCTCAGCCAGAGACTCTGCCGGATTGCGGACGAGTGTATCTGGAAGAACCCCAAGCGCCTTCTGAAAGCCTTCTGGATCCATCAGGCGTCTGGGGCGGAACATCTTAATTGGTTCCGCCTCCCTGCGGGGGAGGATTGGAGCCAGGAAGTCAAGCCGCAGTAGAAAATGGTCTGACCATGACAAAGGCAACACTTCTAAGCCCCTTAGTCTCAGACCATTACTCAGTTGCTCAGAGAGGAATACCATGTCGGGTGAGTGCCCCCCCTCATGAGTCGGACCCTGAACTACTTGGGTCAGGTCCATGGCTGTCATGGTGGCCATGAACTCCTGTGCCAATCCAGAGGATTCGCCGAGCGACGGCAGGTTGAGGTCTCCCAAGACAATAAGTCTAGGGAACCCCACCGCCAGCCCGGCTACCTCCTCGAGCAGCACAGGCAGGGCTTGTGCCACGCAGCTGGGAGGCAGGTACGTGAGAAACAAGCCCACCTGAACCCCTAAGTCCAACTTCACCAGGAGGGACTCACAACCCGCAATCTCCGGAGCAACGAGTCTACGCAGGCAAAGGCTCTCCCTGGCTATAATAGCCACTCCTCCCCCCCTTCCCCGGGGTCGAGGTTGATGCCATATCTGAAACCCGGCTGGGCAAATTTCAGAGAGAGGAACTCCTCCCTCTGGGCCCAGCCAGGTTTCAGTTACACATGCCAGGTCGGCCTCCTCATCCAGGATCAAATCCCGGATGAGGAGAGCTTTATTTACCACCGACCTGGCATTGAGTAGCAGCAACCTGAGCCCAGGGCCAGATTTACACTCATCACCAGTATTCTGGGTTGAGCTCACGGAGCCGGAACAAGGGATCGTTATTAAGCAACGATCCCTCCTTCCCCTGTAACGGCTAGCTCCGTGACTCCCGCCATATCTGCCTCTCCCCAGCAGCACTGAGATATCCTGACCCTCTGTCACCCCAGAGATAGCCGCCCCTCCCCCTCCCGCCTCTCCAGCGCCAGGTTGGCCAAGAGTATTATTTACATCACTCCCATTCATTTCACCCATACTATGATCCCACCCATCCCATCCGCCCCATCCATACCAATCATTTGCTCCATACACCCTGTGCCCATCCCAGTTATCCATCAATAAAACACCCCCCCAATAATTTAGTTAAAATATAAATCAATTAATTAAAATACTACAGTTAAAATACTAATAAAAGAAGTAAATACAAATAGAAAATATAGAATATATAAAATATAGGTAATAGTGTAACAATTCAGTTGATTAAAATGAACCCAGTCAGCAGCAAATAACAACAGCACCAAGGTCTCAGGTAGTAAAGTCACAAATTGCTCAGAGTCAAGAGTCATTCTATATCTCCCCCACTCCTCAGAGAAGGGGCGGTAGAACGTCCTTATCCCAAGTATGCTGGTTATTAAATTAATTTCCCTGTCTCTCAGAGTCCTTAGTGTCAATGATGATTTCAGATCTTCCTTCTCTCTTGTCCCATCCACTCTTACAGTGCCTCCAAACCGCACTGGTCGGCCCTCCGTTGATTCCCAGTAGTTTTGCAGCAGAGTCTCATTACTATAGATCTCATAAATTGACATGCCCAGTCTGTTGTGTTCCCAGCAATAGCCAAATTGGTAATCCAGACCTCTATGCAGCCACAGTATGCTCCTTTGGTGGTCATAGTGGTACTCTCCTCCTTGGCCTCTTTGTTTTCCCATAGCCCTCTGTCTCCTCTCTCTCCTCCTCCTGCAGTTCCCCACTTGGCTGGTCTTTTGACGCCGAACACCCCCACCATTCGGTGTTCCCGCGTCTCGGGACCGCTTAGTGTATCTGGTGGGTCTGGCTGTTTCAATTTGGCTGGCTCGATAACTCAGCTCAGCCTCTCAGTCTCTGAAACTCTCAGTCTCTGAAGGTTGTAACTTGGTGAAGAAAAGAGAGAAAAGGGCTGCAGGTAGTTTCGATCTGATTTGCGGCCGCCATTTTCCGCGCCCCAGCTGATTCCTCAGCAAATTCCGCGGCGGTGACAGTCCAAAGCAGGCGGCGCGGAGCCGGGGGCAGCGGGATCCTCCTAGGCAAGGCACAGGCTGGGCACAGGGTTCCTTCTACAGCTCTAGCCCCCCTATCCTCGACAAAGTCGCTGCGGCCAAGATGTTGCAAAATAAACGCCGCGGAGCGGGGGGGGGTAACGGAAGCGCCACGGAGCAGGGGGGGCAGCAAGGACCCCCTGAGCTGGAACGAGCCGACTCCTGAGCCCAAATCCCAAATGCTCACCCTCCGAGCCACCGGGCTGCAAATGAGCTGCAGACGGGCCGTCCGGCGCCTCCGGCTCCCTCCCGACAGCACAACACAGCTCAGCTGTGGGAAGGGACCTTGCAGGTTATCTAGTAAATATTTTCTTTTCTTTCTATGACCCTGTCAATTCCTTAATTTGGAATAGCAATAGCATTTAGACTTATATACCACTTCACAGTGCTTTACAGCTTTCTCTAAGCGTTTTACAGAGAGTCAGCATATTGCCCTAAACAAACTGGGTCCTCATTTTACCAACCTGGGAAGGATGGAAGGCTGAGTTAACCTTGAGCCTACTGAGATACATTGATGTATTGTACTTTATTCTTACATCTTCACTCCTATCCTTTCTTTCTTTCTTTCTTTCTTTCTTTCTTTCTTTCCTTCCTTCCTTCCTTCTTTCTTTCTTTCACAATTGGCCAGTAAAGAATTATATTCTGTTCTATTCTATTCTATGAGTAAAAGGAGTCTTCCGATTAGTACATTACATAAATTAAAATTCATCTGTTAGAAAGAAACAGGCTTCGTGAAAACTGGTTACAGCACTAAATCTAATTAATCTGTACCAAAAATTCAAATAAACTAAAAGCCAAACAATACATTCAGAAAGAAAAGATTTTAGGAGCCAGGAGAATATTTTGGACAGGTTTTTTTTTTAAAAAAAACATATCATATGAAATAAGTGCTAGCTGAATATCAGAATGAAGACTTACACCAGACTGAAGATTTATGCCATGATAATATATATATATATATATATATAGATATCAAATCACTGGAATCCACTGAAGCTGAGAGGAGACAGAGGTCAAAATGGAAAAAAAAGTGATTCAAAATAAAGTAGTTTTCTTTTTGCTAATAAGGGCATGTGTATTATTTATTCAGTTCAAATGTATCATTGGAAAAGTTATGTGTACAGTATTTGCAATATATAGGTTGATCTTTGAATGACCCTTTTATAGCAATTATGGTAATATGAAAGATGTTGACCCTATGTGCTATTACACCATCGAACAGAATCTCTTTCCTTGGCCTAGTTAAATATTCCATTAAGAGTTCAAGACTGCAGGTCCAGACTGACAAAGTTTATTCACAAGTATAAATTTTTGTAAGCTTTCTTTACAGATATCAGCTTTCATCAGCATCTACAGAAGTGACCCATGGTTCACAAAAGCTGATGTGTTGGAATCAAGTTGGCTTGCCATAAAAGATGCTACCAGACTCCCAGTTTCTCCAGACTAGTTGAGAAGAAAGAAGAAAGAGGAGGAGGAGGAGGAAGAGGAAGAAGAGGAAGAAGAGGAAGAAGAAGAAGAAGAAGAAGAAGAAGAAGAAGAAGAAGAAGAAGAAGAAGAAGAAGAAGAAAAGAAGGAGGAGAAGGAGAAGGAGGAGAAGGAGGAGGAGAAGGAGGAGAAGGAGGAGAAGGAGAAGAAGAGGAAGAAGAAGAAGAGAAGAGGAGGAGGAGGAGGAAGAAGAAGAAGAAGAAGAAGAAGAAGAAGAAGAAGAAGAAGGAGAAAAAACACATTTTGTAGTGTAGAAAATTATCATCCACCCCTCCCTTAGTAGAGTGAAATATTTTAGGAAATGTCAAGAAAAAAAGGCAGGTGAAAATATTTCCCCTAAAAGAGAAAAATCTTAAGGGAGACAGAAACTCAGAATTACAGCACCCTGCTTCCAGCAGATATTTTGGTGTTTACTAAGAAAGATTGAGCCAGCCTATCTACAAGACAAAAGACCTTCAGCTCTAGGTTGATTGGATTATCCCTGGGGACAAAGAGTCCCCTAGGAGTCTGACAACAACCAATAGAATACATTTCTTGCACAGGGACAATAAGCTCAAGGGCAAAGCCCAAGAGAGGGTATAAATACCCCCCTCACTCTCCCACACTTTCTCCTCCATGTGGTCAGCTGCCCAGGACCATGTGCTTGGTGGGTCTGCTTCACCATTTAAACAGATTTCTAATCAGCTTCCCTGTTTCCAGTGTCTTTCACCCCACTTGAAACTGAACCAGATGGATATTTCTTCCAAGGATAGTTAGGGGAAATAAGAACACTGTCTACACTAAAAATGGATATATACCAAGTAAATCTCCAAGATTCCCCCCACCTTTTGTCTCAATAATTTACTCACAGATGTTAATCAAGAGGAAGAACAATTAGCTCCAGATCATCAGCAATTTTTCTGACCCATCTTTTCAATTCTGCCAGATGTTCACTGTGGATTTTTAACAGGTATATAAATTTCAGATCTAGAAACATGCAAAGTGACAGCTAATTATTCACCAAAGAAATAGAGTTTGCCGAACTATGGGATGCTTGTAATTTATGTTGTTTCACAAATGCATGTATCACTCATCAGGAGAAAAGCTTTGCAAAATGGTTTGCATTATATAACCCAAATCCAAGATTTTAACAAAGTTATCTACCGGTAGCATTCCAAGGAGTGATGGGTTATGAGCATTTATCTAGTGCATTTATATCCCTCGCATCCTAGACATAATTTTTTTCCAACTCCTACCGTCAAAACACTGCTATAGAGCACCGTACACCAAGACAACTAGACACGAGAACAGGTTTTTCTCAAATGCCATCACTTTGCTAAACAAATAATTCCGTCACCAGTGTCAAACTATTCACTAGGTTTGCATTACTATTGCTATTAGTCTTCTCATCATTCCTATTGCCCATCTCCTCCCACTTGTGACTGTATAACTGTAACTTGTTGCTTGTATCCTTATGATTTACATTAATAATGATTGTTTCCTGATAGTTTATTTGTACCCTATGACAATAATTAACTGTTTTAGATTCTTGACAAATGTATCTTTTCTTTTATGTACCCTGAGAGCATATGCACCAAAGACAAATTCTTTGTGTGTCCAAACACACTTGGCCAATAAAGAATTCTATTCTATTTGATCTATTTAAGATCTGGAAACACAACAAGGCCCGTCTGCACTACCAAAGAAAGTTTTTATGAACAGTCAAGCCCAAAGACACAACTGCAGATTAGATGTTGGTTGTTTTTTTTCATGATCAAGGCATGGAACACCTACTTCGTTTTCTACCAATTGTTCTGGACAGGATCAGGAAGTGAGGCAAGATTGTTATTAGAATGGAACCCCTTTATTAGAACAGCTGTCAACAGGACAAAGCAGTAACCGGCATAGAAACATAGAAACACAGAAGACTGACGGCAGAAAAAGACCTCATGGTTCATCTAGTCTGCCCTTATACTATTTCCTGTATTTTATCTTACAATGGATCTATGTTTATCCCAGGCATGTTTAAATTCAGTTACTGTGGATTTACCAACCACGTCTGCTGGAAGTTTGTTCCAAGGATCTACTACTCTTTCAGTAAAATAATATTTTCTCATGTTGCCTTTGATCTTTCCCCCAACTAACTTCAGATTGTGTCCCCTTGTTCTTGTGTTCACTTTCCTATTAAAAACACTTCCCTCCTGAACCTTATTTAACCCTTTGACATATTTAAATGTTTCGATCATGTCCCCCCTTTCCCTTCTGTCCTCCAGACTATACAGATTGAATTCATGAAGTCTTTCCTGATACGTTTTATGCTTAAGACCTTCCACCATTCTTGTAGCCCGTCTTTGGACCCGTTCAATTTTGTCAATATCTTTTTGTAGGTGAGGTCTCCAGAACTGAAGATGATGATCGTTCAAGCCACTCCCACCTGGTCACATGACCATTAAGCCACACCCACAAAATAAGCTACACCCACAGTGTGGTAGTAAAAATGTTGGCTGCCCATTGCTGTGCTAGTCCCATTGGCAGACACCACATTAGGACACATGGGGTGTGCAACGCCCTCTTCTCATTCATTTCTCCTAGTCTGGCATAGTTTGCTGGCTTTTTAACGTCCAGGATTATTTTCTAGAATGTCCACTTGAATAAAATCCACTGAGAGTATGAATGCAACAATAAAGGTGTCACATTTGGCCTGCAGACATCTGAATATCCTGTAGATGGTGGCCAAGATGTACCGAAAATGCAAACATATTTCGCTACCAATCTGACAATCCGCAACCCAAATACAGGGGAAAAAATGTTGGCAACTTTGCCTTTAATTTTTGAAAAAAAATATGTGCTCTTTAATGTTCTGAATGTTTGAGTCAACATTTTAAGCCGACAATGCAAGAAGCCTTTGCTGGCCAATTCTCCCAGCAAAGTCAGCCCTTGTTTCTGCACAATTAGAATTGTTAATTGATTAGAAAATGCAAAGCTTTGAAGGTAGAAAACCGTTGACATTATTTCAGTTGGGAAATGTACTCCTGAGAGCGGGCCCGCAGTCCAATTTCTTTCCTTGTTTGTTGAATATATATCTATAAAAACACTGTGAATCATGCAGTAAAAACTGCTGTGCTGCTATCATAAATCTGAGATAATAAAAATTTCATTGTTGAAACAATAAAACAGACTTTTATTGTAACACAGAGTATCCTCCTAAACATTGTCCTTTTAGCTTCTTCGAGTTAAATGTATGCACAGTTTTACAGTCTATAAACAGATCTGGAATAAAAGTTAATAAATGTCAAAATTTGCATTTCAAAAAATTCTTGCTGCATTTTAGGGAAGATCAATCTATGAACCTTTCAACATTATGTCAAATGAAATGCTAATTGTACCTTTAGGAATTTCAGAGACAGTGACAAGAAACTAAATGCTCTGTTCCTTTGCATCAGCAAGTTGGATATAATTGTATATCTACTCTTGTGAACTTCTAAGGAACAAAAAAAAAAGTCAGAAAGGAAAAGAGAAAAAGAAAAATAGCACTGGAAAAAAAATGTTTTTCTGTTCTTTAAATCAGGAGTGTAAACTCCTTCAACCACCCTTCATTAATGTACATTCAGATGAAGCATGTTAACACACTGACAACGGGCAAATCACAAAGACTTACATTTATTTATTTTATGTTTCTCAAATGAGCTGCACAGAGTTTCCAAAGTATAAAAAAATATATTTGCAACTGGGACCAACTTATTCTTGTCAAGTTAATACAGTGCCATCGCTAAGAATTTCAACAGGTCTAAGAGAACAGCTCACTTTGTTTTTCAATGTGGATTGGATACATTGAATGCTTAAAGGAGAAATATATATTGCTGTTTATTCCATCAGTTTTTAATGCCACTTCAGGGCAGCTGAATACAGTGGTACCTCTACCTAAGAACGCCTCTACTTAAGAACTTTTCTAGATAAGAACTGGGCATTCAAGATTTTTTTGCCTCTTCTTAAGAACCATTTTCTACTTAAGAACCTGAGCCTGGAAAAATTTCCCAGGAAATTTGACAGTGGCACGAAGGCCCTGCCAGTTTCATAGAAACATAGAAGACTGACAGCAGAAAAAGACCTAATGGTCCATCTAGTCTGCCCTTATACTATTTCCTGTATTTTATCTTACAATGGGTATATGTTTATCCCAGGCATGTTTAAATTCAGTTACTGTGGATTTACCAACCACGTCTGTTGGAAGTTTGTTCCAAGGATCTACTACTCTTTCAGTAAAATAATATTTTCTCATGTTGCTTTTGATCTTTCCCCCAACTCACTTCAGATTGTGTCCCCTTGTTCTTGTGTTCACTTTCCTATTAAAAACACTTCCCTCCTGAACCTTATTTAACCCTTTCACATATTTAAATGTTTCGATCATGTCCCCCCTTTTCCTTCTGTCCTCCAGACTATACAGATTGAGTTCATGAAGTCTTTCCTGATACGTTTTGTGCTTAAGACCTTCCACCATTCTTGTAGCCCGTCTTTGGACCCGTTCAATTTTGTCAATATCTTTTTGTAGGTGAGGTCTCCAGAACTGAACACAGTACTCCAAATGTGGTCTCACCGGCGCTCTATATAAGGGGATCACAATCTCTCTCTTCCTGCTTGTTATACCTCTAGCTATGCAGCCAAGCATCCTACTTGCTTTTCCTACCGCCCGACCACACTGCTCACCCATTTTGAGACTGTCAGAAATCACTATCCCTAAATCCTTCTCTTCTGTGCTTTTCTGGACTTTTTTTTTAAGCCTTAAAGTTTTGGATTTTTTTGATTCCCCTCACCTCACCTTCTTCCTTCGGCAGCGACTGGCCTCCTCCTCTTCTTCTTCCTCCACCTCCACCTCCTCCCACCCAAATTCCAAGCTTTTATTTCTTTCCTAATGGGTTTGAATGCATTATTTGCTTTTACATTGATTCCTATGGGAAAAATTGCTTCTACTTACAAATGTTTCTACTTAAGAACCTGGTCACAGAATGAATTAAGTTCTTAAGTAGAGGTGCCACTGTATATCCAAGAGAAATTTCTGTATCACTGGCCTTCACAGCTTCCAGTCACTAAGATATTGACTTTGGACAAAGAAGGTGTCAGTTGCTGCTGTGTGTTCAATGCAACAAAGTTGTGTTTTGCTTACCAGTTTCATTGCATGTCTATGATATATTTATTTATTTTATTTATTTATTGGATTTGAATGCCGCCCCTCTCCGCAGACTCGGGGCAGCTAACAACAATGATAAAAAACAACATGTAACAATCAAATTTAATAAAACAACTAAAAACCCTTTAGTTATTATAAAAACCAAACATACACACAAACATACCATACATAACTTGTAATGGCCTAGAGCAGCATTTCCCAACCGGTGTGCCGCGGCACACTAGTGTGCCACGAGACACCATCAGGTGTGCCGCGGCGAGAGGCGGCGGAGGAGAATGGGCGGATCGGGCGGGCAATGGGGCAGGGCGGAGAAGCCAGGGGCGCGTTTGGCCAGAGGCACCGTGGGGAGGCAGGGGCAGCTGCGGCTCCCTTTACTCCTACTGCCGCACCTCCCTGCCCCTGCCTCCCCACGGTGCCTCCGGCCAAACGCGCCCCTGGCTTCTCCGCCCTGCCCCATTGCCCGCCCGATCCGCCCACTCTCCTCCGCCGCCGCCTCCTGCCTTGGGGCGAGCAATCCGGGAGTCCGGGACTGTGTGGCTTTGCGCCATGAAGAGAAAACGGCAGCAGGGAAAAGTCGGCCGGGCTAACGGGAGGCAGCGCGAGGCCGGGCGCTGGGGACGTCTGGGAGGGTGAGGAGGCTGATGGCTGCTGCACACTCCACTCTCTCTCCGGCTTTCTCTCGCTCTTTCTTTTTCTCTATGTTGCTGGCGTGGTGAACGAGAGAGAAAGAGAGAGAGAGAGAAAGGAGGGGAGAGAGATGAGAGAAAGAAAGCAAGAGAGAGAGAGGGAAAGAAAGAAAGAGAGAGAGAGAAAGAGAGGGGGGAAGGAGGGAGAGGGAAAGACATAGAGGGAGGGAAGGAGTGAGAGAGAAAGAGAGCAAAAAAGAGAGGAAGAAAGAAAGAAAGAGGGATGGAGAAAAAGAAGGGAAGGAAGGAAGAGAGAGAAAGAGGGAGGGAGAAATAGAGTGAAATGGAGGAAGAGATTTTTTTTTGTCCAAACTTTTCTTTAGCCCCCCCGCCCCCCCTTCAGTGTTCCCCAGAATTTTGAAAACATGAATAATGTGCCGCGGCTCAAAAAAGGTTGGGAAACACTGGCCTAGAGGAAGGAATATCCTAACTCCCCCATGCCTGGCAACAAAGGTGGGTCTTGAGTAATTTGCGAAAGACAAGGAGGGTGGGGGCCATTCTAATCTCTGGGGGGAGTTGATTCCAGAGTGCCGGGGCCGCCACAGAGAAGGCTCTTCCCCTGGGGCCCGCTAAACGACATTGTTTGGTCGATGGGACCCGGAGAAGGCTAACTCTGGGGGACCTTATCGGCCGCTGGGATTCATGCGGTAGAAGGCGATTCCGGATGTATTCTGGCCCAATGCCGTGTAGGCTTTAAAGGTCATTACCAACACTTTGAATTGTGACCGGAAACCGATCGGCAGCCAGTGCAGGCCGCAGAGTGTTGCAGAAATCTAGGGCGAAATGTAGGAAGCCCCACAATGGCTCTCACGGCCGCATTCTGCACGATCTGAAGTTTACGAACACTTTTCAAAGGTAGCCCCATGTCTTTTGCATCTGCACGCATGCTTACTACAGGAATTCTGGGTGAGTTCCGCTATGGTGTAAGCTCACGAGATCAGAGGTGGGTTCTAACTTGCCCCACCATCGGTTTGCTTCCTCCAGGGCCATGTGGCTGTAGGCACATTACACGCCACATGACCACATGCATGTGCAGTGCTAAGAATTTTCAAAAAATCCCCCCCAAAAGCTGAAAACAAGATGGCGGCATGTGCGGAGTGCCAGAAACTCAGCTTCTGCACATGTGTAGAAGGGAAAAAATCACCAAAATTTCCAAAACAAATTGGCAACGATGGCTATCTGGCTACATCCCTGAACTAGCTCTCTCTGTGGCGCTGTATGCACTACCATCTTGTTTTTTGCTTCTGCTCATGCGCAGAATCTTTTATTTTATTTGTTTTGTCACGTACGTATTGGTGGTATACAAAGATATAATATTTATATACATGATACTAGTAAAAGAGAAACATTAGTATAGGGGAGGGAAGGCACTCTGGTGCACTTATGCACGCCCATTACTGACCTCTTAGGAATTGGGAGAGATCAACAGTGGATAGTCTAAGGGTAAAGTTTTGGGGGTTAGGTGACGATACTACAGAGTAAGGTAGTGAGTTCCATGCATCAACTACTTGGTTACTAAAGTCGTATTTCCTGCAGTCAAGTTGGGAACGGTTTACTTTACATTTGCATCTATTGTGTGCTCATGTGTTGCTGTGGCTGAAGCTGAAGTAGTTGTTGACAGGAAGGACATTGTAGCAGATGATTTTATGGGCTATGCTTAGGTCGTGTTTAAGACGACATAGTTCTAAGCTTTCTAAGCCTAGGATTGTGAGTCTAGTAGCATAGGGTATTCTGTTATGAATGGAGGAGTGGAGGGCTCTTCTAGTAAAGTATCTCTGGGCATTTTTGCTTCTGTGCATGCGCAGAAGCTTGGTTTTTGGCACTGCAGATGTGGTGTGGGAGGAAACCAACATAAACTGGAACCAACTCTGGGAATAACTCATGAGAATTTATCCTTATATGCCTTTACATAATCTCCTAGCCTGAGACTCAAATTCCTTCCAAGGGTTTTGGCCCCCTGAACTCTCTTTTGCTCTTTTTGTTCTTTTTTTAAAAAAAGAAAGAATCAAGCATTGAAGGCTAATAAAGACCATTTAAATAAAAGGGGCCATTAGTCCTCGGTTTTATATCAGCTTACATGCTTTCCGTGTGCAAAGTATGTTATTAATTTCACATGCCAGATTCATAGGTTTCTGCAATATCAGGTTTGATGTATTCATTATCGGCACTCAGTACATTAATTCACGCCGAAGTCCGGTAAATCAAAATTATACCATCTGGCTTCCTGTTCTTAATGATGAATTTGATGTAAGGGTGATTAAGATAGTTAGGCTTTTGAATTTTAATGTAAAAATTAGGGGATTAAAAAGGCATTTAGAAATGACCAATAGTTAGAATAAACTTACTGACAGGATGTAATTTGTGTACTGGCTAGTAAAACTCCATTTTAATTAGCAGCCGGAGACTTTCGCGGTTGGCTTTGAAGAGACAGAAGTTTCACGAATAAGAAGATGAAGCTGTTAAATTGACAAATTGACCTTGAAATATTTGTAAGTGGGGAGGACGACTTAGTGACTGATGCTTCTGGTGTCACAATGTACATGTGGATATGGCAGCCACCAGAGGTCAGCCCTCTTATTTTCTTTGGACTCATTGAAAAAAAGAATGCAGAGAAGAGCAACAAAAATGGTCTATTGTTTGAGCAGGGGGCTGGACTATAGAAGACCTCCAAGATCCCTTGATTAGGGAACTGAAGACTGAAACATATTAAAAAAAAGTTGCTAGAATTCGGTATTTCTATGCCAGTGCTCGGCAATCTTAAACACTCAAAGAGCCATTTGGATCCATTTCCCATGGGGAAAAAAAAACACCGGGAGCCACAAAATCCTTTTGACATCTCAATTGAAGATAATGCTACATACATCCGAGTCTACAGAGAGGGGCGGCATACAAATCTAATAAACATAAACATAAACATACATGTTTGTTTGTTTTTGTACTTTTATGCAATGTATCAAAAATCTATAGTGTGTTGCATTTATTATACCAATGCTACAGAGGGAACACATTTTTGTTTCTGCATGCCAAAAAAACATTTTAAACTCCCCCCACCCCCCCAAAAAAAGACAGGTCAAAAAGCTCAATAAATCACATGCCAGTGGGTGTCACACATTGGCAGTTGTGACGCATATTCCGAGCCGTCGCAGAGGGATGAAAGAGCCACGTGCGACTTCAGAGCTGCGGGTTGCACACCCCTAGACTAGAGGATGACATGATAGTGATCTTCCAGTATTTGAGGGCAGGGGTGAAATGCTCCTGGTTCGGGTGGGCCTGTCAGTCATCGGAGAGCTGGTCGTGAAGGCAGCATGAGGCTCCACCCACCCACCCAGATGCCACCATTTGGGTTCTTTTACCCTCTTCGCATGCACAGAACACTTTGCACATGTGCAGAGGGTAAAAGAACCCAAATATCTTTTCTTTTATGTACACTGAGAGCATATGCACCAAGACAAATTCCTTGTGTGTCCAATCACATTAGCCAATAAAGAATTCTATTCTATTCTATTCTATTCTATTCTATTCTACTAAAAGAACCCAAATGGCAACATCCAGGCTGGTGGGCGGAATTTCGTGCTACCTTTTCAACCTCTTTTACGGTTGCAGAATTAAGACTGTGCAGGTTATAACCCTTCAAAGCAGCGATGAGAAGACCACATAGTCGAACATTTGTGTTAGTACTATGCATTGGTTGGCAATATATAAACAAGCTAACAATGAATGTCTGTATGTATTGAAGTACCTAGCTTTAAGCGGTAGTGTTGCAAATTGCCATAAGAGGGAGCTAGAAAGCATTATTCTCTCTCTCTGCACTTTTGTTCTTTCTACTGATTCACTGTGACTGATGTAGTAAGCTCTCTGTTATTCTGATGTATTTGTAAGCTGTAATGCATGTCTGATATGCAAGACAAAGACAGGCTTGTAATATTGTTATTGTATTCATTATGCTATTCCTAAAGTAAACACTATTTTATACACTTTAATGTATCTGTCTTGTATGACTGAATAATTACTCATATCTCCTGGATATCTGCTGGAATCCCACATTTCCTTTATGCATGTCCTTGACAGACTAACAATCCTGGGCCTAGAAAGCCTAGAACTACGGCGCCTAAAACACGATTTGAGTATTGCCCACAAGATCATATGCTGCAACGTCCTACCGGTAAATGACTACTTCAGCTTCAACTGCAATAACACAAGAGCACGCAACAGATTCCAACTTAATACGAACCGCTCCAAACTTGACTGTAAAAAATACGATTTCAACAATCGAGTTATCGAAGCGTGGAACTCATTACCGGACTCAATTGTGTCAACCCCTAGCCCCAAACACTTCTCCCTTACTCTCCACGATTGACCTCTCCAGGTTCCTAAGAGGCCAGTAATGGGCGTACATAAGTGCACTGGAGTGCCTTTCGTCCCCTGTCCAATTGTCTTTTTTCTTCCTCCTATCTTATATATTCTCTTCCTTTCATATATCCTCTCCTCTAAGTCCACTCTCACCCTCATTTATATCAACACATGTCTATTTTTCTACCTATGTATTTGTGTATTGGACAAATGAATAAATAAATAAAAAATAAATAAACTCAAGGGTTCTGCACACTTCTTAACAGTTTCTTCCCACTCCCCCCAAAAACAAACCCTGATTTTTTTTATTAAAAAAACCACCCTGTTCTACCAAATAAATGAGCATGTGTTTCTGCTTGACATCAACTTTCCAAGACATTTCTGGAAGAAACCCGGTTTAGCTTGACGGACAATAACTCCCTTGCAGCTTTACCTTCTTAATGAGAATTGAGCTTCAGTCTATCGTTGGGTGCCATCAAGCCAGGAGGGTTCACCGTCTTGACTTGCTTTTAGCAATCGCTTCAAGGACATCCCGATGATCATTTTGATCCCATCCATCTATTGCGTCCATTGCCTTGCCTTGCCTTTCTTCTGCTTCTCCCCAACTTGCCAGACACAATCTTTTTTTTCCCCAGTCCATCATCTTCTGTCATAGCATGCCCAAAATGTGTGAGTTTCTGCTTGCAGATCATCACCTCGAGGGAACGGTCCATTTTTATTTGGTTTGGGACTAATTAGCTAGCTTTTCTTGCAGTCCACGAAACTCTTAGTCACAGTTTTCCAATCCATAATTCAAAGGATTTTCTGTTCTTTCTCGGTGACCAACTTCCAGAGATGTCCATTACCGCTAGAAATATATTGCAACAGCTATTACAATGGCTGTTGTCATTGAAATGTCTTTATCCTTCATGAGCTGGTCTAATTTTTTTTCACTGCTCCTTTCCTAGGATTTGTCTCTTTATTTCTCTAGCATCCTGGCCATCTTATTTATTCCTGAGTCCGAGAAAAATTGCTTCATTTTTTCACCATCAACTCCAAGATCTCTAAGCCTGCAAGCTGACATTACAATTCTCTTCTTAATATTATAGACAATCAACCTAGAATTTTTTTTTCCATTTTGTGGTTTTGCGGCAGTAATGGGTTTCACTTACTTTTGCTACTGGTTCAGAGATGTGCACGCACTGCTTCTGCACAGGCTGGGATCATCTGTGATGACATCTGGGCAGGTGGGCAAAGCATCTGGGGTGAACTGGTAGCAACCCATCAGAGTTTCACAGTTAACTTTTCTTCTTTCTTTCTTTCTTTCTTTCTTTCTTTCTGTCTTTCTGTCTGTCTTCCTTCCTTCCTTCCTTCTTTCTTTCTTTCTTTCTTTCTTTCTGTCTTCCTTCCTTCCTTCCTGTCTGTCTGTCTGTCTTTCTTTCCTTCCTTCCTTCCTTCCTTCCTTCTTTCTTTCTTTCTGCCTTCCTTCCTTCCTTCCTGTCTTTCTTTCTTTCTTCCTTCCTTCCTGTCTTTCTTTCTTTCTTTCTGTCTTTCTGTCTTCCTTCCTTCCTTCTTTCTTTCTTTCTTTCTGTCTTCCTTCCTTCCTGTCTGTCTTTCTTTCTTTCTTTCCTTCCTTCCTTCTTTCTTTCTTTCTTCCTTCTTTCCTTCCTTCCTTCCTGTCTTTCTTTCTTTCTTTCTTTCCTTCCTTCCTTCCTTCCTTCCTTCTTTCTTTCTTTCTTCCTTCTTTCCTTCCTTCCTTCCTGTCTTTCTTTCTTTCTTTCTTTCTGTCTTCCTTCCTTCCTTCCTTCCTTCCTTTCTTTCTTTCTTATAAACCAGCAGATCTCAACTTCCAATTTGGATTCCAGGTTTCTCCATATTCCATTCTTGCCACTCATTATCTCCATATAAATTGGAAAGATGCAGAGACAAGAGGCAACCTTAGCTCCTCCCTTTGCTTTCTGAGATTCTCTGTTCCTCCAGATTCAGCATCCAAAGTAGCATTTCGTTTAAAAGATTCCTCAGAAGTATAATCAAGTGTTCTGGCACCACCCATTAGGTTCCATATGTTCCACCATCTGGCATGATCTGCCCAGTCAAAGCCACTGCTGTAGATGATAAAGCTAGGATAAAGTCTTATATCTGATTGCTGGGCCCATTATCTATTCTATGGTTAGCTATTTGTTCTCAGTTCTCCTTACTTTTTTCTGAAACTACATGTTGATTGAAAATCTTTCTCTCTCTCTCTCTCTTCTTCCCCCTCCCTTTCTCCCTCTCTTTCTCTTTCTCTCTTTCTCTTTTTAATTCTTAACCAAAACTTAAACGAGGAGTCACTATGATAACTCATCAATGGTACATTCTTTTTTCTACGGAGTTTCTCAGCCATCTAGCCAAAAGAGATAAGAGTCTTCGGAGAGGGTCAGCATACAAATCTAATAAATAATAATAATAATAATAATAATAATAATAATAATTATTATTATTATTATTATTATTATTATTATTATTATTATGTCAGTACAACACAGCAAACGAGATCACTATGCTGGATTTCGTATTTCATCCCCAGTCGGGCGCTTCCCAAGCACCTAGGACTGCGTGATGTAGCTGCGAATTATGTTTGCCGATCCCAGTAAAGCGGCCTTTTGAAATTGACAGATGGAGATTTTGTCAATTCCAATGGTTTTCAAATGTCCACTGAGATCCTTTGGCACTGCGCCCAGCATGCCAAGTACCACTGGGACCACTTTCACTGGCTTATGCCAGAGTCGTTGCAGCTCGAGTTTTAGATCTTCGTATTTCACTAATTTCTCTAGCTGCTTCTCCTCAATTCTGCTGTCTCCTGGGATTGCGATGTCGATGATCCATACTTTCTTTTTCTCCACGATCACAATGTCTGGTGTGTTATGCTTCAGAATCCGGTCAGTCAGAAGTCTAAAGTCCCACAGTAGTTTTGCTTGCTCATTTTCGACCACTTTTTCGGGCTTATGATCCCACCAGTTCTTTGCCACTGGTAAATGGTAGTTCCGGCACAAGTTCCAGTGGATCATCTGTGCCACAGCATCATGTCTATGCTTGTAGTCAGTCTGTGCGATCTTTTTGCAGCAGCTGAGCATGTGATCGATTGTTTCATCTGTTTCTTTACAGAGTCTGCACTTTGGATTGTCTGTTGATTTTTCAATTCTGGCTTTGACAGCATTTGTTCTAATGGCCTGTTCTTGTGCCGCCAGTATTAGTCCTTCTGTCTCCTTTTTGAGTGTTCCACTTGTAAGCCATCATCATCATCATCATCATCATCATCATCATCATTATTATAGAACTTTTTGTGTTTTGCTGCTCATCCAAATAATGTCTTCAGTTGTGAAAAAGAAAAAAGTCCAGTTGCCTCTTGAAAAAGCACCTTTGATATATTCTTTTTTCATGTCCCTTCTTCAGCGGGAGGCCACTGAGTCTGTTTCTATGTTAGTTGGCATAAAGCTTTTAGTATTTTAACATTCTCTTCCCCTGAATCTTTAAACAATTTAATCAGTCAGAGCTGAAGATGCTTCTTGGATGAGAAGTGAAACACTTTCAAAGGAAAATCAAGAAAGTGAAAAAACACTTTTGGGACAACCATGTCCTGGATGACTGAGAATCTCCATAGAGTCCAACAAATATTATTCCAATCATTTTCCTATTGGAGAGCTGATCTAATTTTCTGCCACCCTGACGTTTGCCCAGGTTCGCCTGGTGCACCAGTTGCGGCCCTATCTGGACCGGGACTCACTGTTCACAGTCACTCATGCCCTCATCACCTCGAGGTTCGACTACTGTAATGCTCTCTACATGGGGCTACCTTTCAAAAATGTTCGGAAACTTCAGATCGTGCAGAATGCAGCTGCGAGAGCAGTCATGGGCTTTCCAAGACATGCCCATGTTACACCAACACTCAGCAGTCTGCATTGGTTGCCGATCAATTTCCGGGCACAATTCAAAGTGTTGGTTATGACCTATAAAGCCCTTCATGGCATCAGACCAGAATACCTCCGGGACCGCATTCTGCCGCACGAATCCCAGCGACCGGTTAGGTCCCAAAGAGTTGGCCTTCTCCGGGTCCCGTCAACTAAACAATGTCGTTTGACGGGACCCAGGAGAAGAGCCTTCTCTGTGGTGGCCCCGACCCTCTGGAACCAGCTCCCCCCGGAGATTAGAACTGCCCCCACCCTCCTTGCCTTTCGTAAAGTTCTTAAGACCCATCTCTGCCATCAGGCATGGGAGAACTGAGACATCTCCCCCGGGCCTATACAGTTTATACATGGAATGTTTGTGTGTGTGTTTGCTTTTAATAATGGGATTTTTAGTGTTTTTTAAATTATTAGATTTGTTTTTTACATTGTTCTTGTTATTGTTGTGAGCCGCCCCGAGTCTACGGAGAGGGGCGGCATACAAATCTAATAAATAAATAAAATAAAATTAATTAATTAATTCCTGAGTATATTCTTATCTATTTTTTTTCTTGCCTTTATACATTCGCTCTTGAAAACAGTTCATTGTTTAATTTCTATCTTCTTTCAAGCTCTTTTGTCTATATTGGGAGATCCATTCTGTGGTTTATCTTGAGTTACCGTAATTTTGATACTGTATCTCTGATCTTCTATCAAAAGCTTTTTCATGTTCTTCCTGTGAGATTCCTGACTGACACGTTTTATTGTAAACTCTAATAACTTGGAGACTTATTTGAGTTCTCCTACATCTTGCTTCTTGCCTAGAGCTTTCTGGCTTTGTCTTCCCCTAGGCATCAGAAGAGGTTGCTTTTAAAAGCATTTCCTCTCCTTTTAAAAATATTCAGAATATTTATTTGGCTTCTGTTTCTACAGTGCTTCTTAGTTCTTCCCCTCATTTCTCAGATTCTCATCACATGTTAAGAATGCAAGATACTTTTCTTACACTGATCGTGTATTTTGACTATGTGTTCCCCAAATCACACCTTGCTGGCATGCTGCCTTTCATTTTTTTACATATAAAATGTGTATTTGATACCAATTATCTGCTGCACCTTGACATGTCTTGTCTGATTAAGATGTACAGCTCATCTGTTTGGAACCCATATCGCATCTCAGACATTAACACCCTTGAAAATATCCAAAGATACTTCACCAGAAGAGCCCTTCACTCCTCCACTCGAAACAGAATACCCTACGAGACTAGACTTTCAATCCTGGGCCTAGAAAGCCTAGAACTAAGATGCCTTAAACATGATCTAAGTATTGCCCACAAGATCATATGCTGCAACATCCTGCCAGTCGGCGACTACTTCAGTTTCAACCACAACAACACAAGAGCACACAACAGATTTAAACTTAATATTAAGCACTCTAAACTTGACTGTAAAAAATATGACTTTAGTAACCGAGTTGTCAAAGCGTGGAACTCATTACCCGACTCAGTAGTGTCAACCCCTAGCCCCCAACACTTTACCCTTAGATTATGTACGGTTGACATCCAGATTCCTAAGAGGTCAGTAAGGGGCGAGTACAAGTGCAGTAGAGTGCCTTCCGTCCCCTGTCCTATTGCTCTCCTATATCTCCTATACCTGTCTTCTATTCCTATATCTCTTCTTCTATTCTTTCATTGATATGTTCTATTACTATATCTTCTTTTCTATTCTTTCTTAGATATATTTTACTATGAGTATCTCCTCTATAACCTTCATCATGTATTTTACTATGTGTATATATTTATATACCCACTAAAACCCTCATTGTGTATTGGACTAAGTAAGTAAGTAAGTAAGTAAGTAAGTAAGTAAGTAAGTAAGTAAGTAAGTAAGTAAGTAAGTAAGTAAGTAAGTAAGTAAGTAAGTAAGTAAATAAAACTAAATAACTAAATAAGTAAGTAAGTAAGTAAGTAAGTAAGTAAGTAAGTAAGTAAGTAAGTAAATAAATACTTGCAAAAAAAACAATTGCAACCACTTGCCTTCCATTGAGGATCTACGTACTTCATGAGTCAGAAAGAGCACTGAGAAAATATCTACAGAAAATATCTACAGACCCCTCACATCCTGGACATTTAGTGTGTCAATTCCTTCCCTAAGGATGCTACTATAGGGCATTGCTTGCAAAAAACAACTAAACTACAAATTTTCCCCTTGTGTCATCACTCTACTAAACACCTAATTCCCACAGCACTGTCCTATGTCTAACTGTACTTACCCCCGTAGTATGGCTGTATTACTATTATCCTTCTCATCTTTTGTACTACCTTCCTCTATTGGTCTATTATGATTATATTACTTTGTTATTTTTGTTGTTTTGTTTTTCATTTTGTATATATATACTGAGAACTTCTGTACCAAAGACAAATTCCTTGTGTATCTAATCATACTTAGCCAATAAAGAATATTCTATATATTTTTCCTCTTATTTCTCCTGCAGAATTTACATGTCACTTCATCCAAGTACACTACCGAGGGGCTTAACTTAATAACATAAAACAAGTGCATTTGTATATATCAATAACATGAAGGATTTTTATTCCTGAGCCAGTCGGGGAATACTTTAAAACCCTTCTATTTTAGAGGAAATCGAATCCTGACTAACCTCTACAATTTATGTCATTTTAAATAAGATATATTTGAATAAGTATATTTTCATGCCCAGAAAGACTGATGTCTTCTTTTATAAGCACATCCTGTGACACAGTTGAGTAGGTAGGTATATTGATTTTTTTCCCCCTTTTTCTGATGGCAATGAAGTGTAAATGGAAAATATCAGACTTGGCAATCGCTTAAACCATGTGAAAATTTCTGAGTGAAGGCTATTAAAGTCACTTTGTGATTTCACTTGATGACCAAGGCAGGGAAAACATTTCTACATTTCTTCAGCTCCTTTGTGTGACAGCTAAGGAGAATAAGATTTTTTTTCCCTAATATGCCAGTTTTAGTCTCTGGTTGAGAATAACCTCAATGCTTTCTTATGTCACTAGCAGAGGGAAGATGAAAGACTCGGCCTTGTGTAAATGGCTTTGTCTAACCATCAGTCTTTAGCTCTGCGTGGCAGTTCTACTATTGACATTAGCTGGAGCACTGGGGGAAATTGAAAGGAGTTTAATGTGACCTTGGCTTAGTTGTTGAAGTAGAAATGAACTCTACTGAGAACGTGGAAAAAGAGGCAGAGAAAGAGAGAGAGAGAGACCAGTTTCTCTAAATTCATTTCGTTCTTTAATGAGTTTAACAATACTCTTAGGATTAGCCGGAGAGGCAGAAAAACAGATATCTTTCATTGTTTTTGCGATTCGTCTTGTTATTGTCTCTTGAAGCATCACAGCAGATTTTAGAGTGCTGTGGATTATCAGATTTATGCTGTCTTTTGGGCTCAATGCCTATAAAAGTTTGCATCTGGTTTTGGTTGCCATGATATTAAAAAAAAAGGTGTTGAGACCTGTTGTGGTTCAGTCTGGGACCCCTCCGGGAATGGCTGACCTTCTGTCGGTTTCCAGCTCAGAGGGAGAGGCTGAGGAACAGGAGGTGCAGACAGACGAGGAGGAATCCCAGGCTGAAGAAGAAGGACAGCCAGAGTCCCACCAGGGGGAGCTCTCCCCAGCAAGCAGCCTGGATTCCTTAGGGGAAAATGCTCAAGACATCATAGATATGCGACAAAGGAGAGCTAATCAGAGACGGACTCAATTGGCTAGGTATTTCCAGCATTAGAGGTCACAGCTGGGTTTGGGTGTGGTGCTCTTGGGAAAGGATAAAAGGCGGACCCACCCTTCCTGGCTTGTGGAGTTTTATCTTGGAGATTCGTGAGACCTGTCTGTGAACTTTGGTGGCTTACAATCCTGGTTTGTGCCTTGGACTATTGAAACCTTGGGGGGGGGGGGCCAGCAAGAAGCTTGTGGGATTGACTGGACATCAGGACCCTGCTGTAACGTATTCTAGCCTGTCTGTTGTGAAGACAGGTTTTCCTTTGTGCTTATTTTTTCCAGCTATAAAATACTTTTGGCTTTTACCAGAGTGTCTGGCTGTTTTTTCAGTTGGTGTTGAGGTCTGGGAAAACCCAGACAGAACAAGACCCTAGAAAGAATACAGAGAAGAGCAACAAAGATGATCAGGAGACAGGAAGCTAAACCATATGAAGAATGATTGCAGGAATTGGGTATGTTTAGTCTAATGAAGAGAAGGACTAGGAGTGACATGATAGCAGTGTTCCAATATTTGAGGGGCTGCCACAAAAAAAAGGAGGGGAATCAACTTATCTTCCAAACCATCAAAAGGCAAGGCAAGAAGCAATGTATGGAAACTGATTAAGGAGAGAACCAATCTAGAATTAAGGAGAGCCTGCCACAAGGGAAATGGGGTTAACCTATTGTTCTGTCGGGCTCTCTGGTAGACTCCTCCCAAAAATTCACAGGTATAAATTTCAGACACACACACGTTTGAAAATTCAAAACAATGTTCTTTATAATGAAAATTCACTTAAACCAAGCCCTCTTTTGGTATAGCAAAGAGCACTCATCTCCAACCAAACTGGTAATTTGTACAAGTCCCTTATCAGTCCTGTGATACTTAGCTTGCAGCTGTGAGGCAATTCACAGTCCTTCTTCTTTCACAAAGTGAAACACACTTTGCTCTGGTTTAGTTTCAAAGCGGGGAAAAATCATCACACAAAAAGTTAAAATCAGTAAAGCAGTCAGGAAACACAAGGATCAGATAATCCTCCTCAATGGCCAAACCCACAGGCTGCTATTTATAGCAATCTCACTAATTACCACAGCCCCACCCAACCAGAGGTGGCCTCATTTTCTTTGATAATAATCTCTCAGTTGTTGTTGCCTATGCATCGCTCTCCTCATGCATGGCTGTATCATTAACTCTTGTTCTGAATCCAAGGAGGAGCTAGATCATTGATCTCCTTCTGAGCTGTCTGCCCCACTCTCCTCCTCCCTGTCACTCATGTCTTCTTGGTCAGAGGAGCCTTCATCAGCAGATTCCACCGGGGGCAAAACAGGCCTGCAGCATGTGGATGTCTCCCCCACATCCACAGTCCTTGGGGCAGGAGCTGGGCCAGAGCTAACCACAACACCTATTCTCCAAAGCATCTGGAAACAGAACAAGAAGCAATGATTGGAGACTAATCAAGGAGAGAACCATCCTAGAAGAGTCAGGGTGGGGCAGTGGTTAGAGAGCAGCACTGCAGGTTTCTTCAGCTGTAGTTCAGCAGTTCAAATCTCACCACCGGCTCAAGGTTGACTCAGCCTTCCATCCTTCCGAGGTGGGTCAAATGAGGACCCAGATTGTTGGGGGCAATATGCTGATGCTGTAAACCGCTTAGAGAGGGATGTAAAAGCACTATGAAGCAGTATATACGTCTAAATGATATTGATATTGCTAGAAATGAGAAATTTTGGGACAGTGACAATAATTTCTGTATTTTTCAGAGTATAAGAGGCACTTTTTCACCACCTAAAAGAAGGTGGAAGTGTTTGTGCATCTTATACACCAAATACAGCCAGTTCTGGCCTCCAAAAACCCCAACCCACAAAAAAGGGGTTCACAGAGTGTTTGGGAGGCCTGCATAGTGTTCCTGTGCGTGGGGAGAGCAAAAAAGCAATGTGTGGGGGGGTTTGGGAAACAGGCCAGTTTTTTGCAAAAAAAACATAGTATGCAAAGAGTTTGGGAGGCATGTAAAGTGATAGTATGCAAAGAGTTTGGGAGGCATGTAAAGTGATCCTAAGGGCTGGGAGGGCACAAACGAGCTAAAACCAGACCATTTTTGCCAAAACTAGTATTTTTTAATTAATATTTTTGAAAAACCGTGGTATAGCCGTTTCGCGAAGTTCGAACCCACGAAAATCGAGGGACCACTGTAATTGGTCCAAAAAGACACACACCACAGGATAGAAGGAAAAACCAAAAGTCTTTATCAACTGAAAAGCAGAAAAATCTCCCTTTTTAAACGGCAAAGGGATTTTCTGGTACACACAAAGCACAGGTTAAATACAATCCAATTTCTCACCCAGTAACTGGAAAATTGAGTCCAATTCCAAAGTCCAGAAAGGCCACACACAGTCTTGAACAGGGAAACAGCAAAACCACGATCTTGACGAAACAATGAATCAGATAAACTTCCACGAGGCTAAACCAGCACGCTGCTCTTTTTATCTGTAGCACTAATTACAGCAGCCCCACCCAACCACAGGTGGCCTCACTTATCTCCTGTAATAATCCTTCAGTTGTTCTCTCCTATGTATAACTCTACGCATGTGTGGGTCTGTCATAATTTCTTGTTCAGAATCCAGGGATGATATAGATGATTGATCTCCTCCTGGGCTGTCTGCCAAACTCCCCTCTCCCCTGCCACTCACGCTTCCTTCGTCAGAGGAGACTTCATCGGGAGATTCTATCGGGAGCAAAACAGGCCTGTGGCATGTGGATGTTTCCCCCACATCCACTTCCACATTCTTTGGGGCAGGAGCTGGGCCAGAGCCAACCACAACAGTTAATAATAATAAAAAAGCCCCAAACAAGATGGTAACTGCATGAACAGTGCATGCTCTGGGGAAATAAAAAAAAAATAAAATTCAAAAATTCAAAAAAAAATCCCCCCCAAAACAGAGATGGCGGCACCCACAGACCAGCAACGATTGAACCGGTTCTGTGATGTCATCATGACGTCACCAGCAGGTTGCTACCAGTTCAGGCGAACTAGTCTAGGAGGAACCAGGAGGATTCCCAAACCACAAATGATTCCTCTGCTTGTCATGCTAAACCCCACCCAGTTTGCATCGGCTTCAGTCAATTTCCCCAACTTTGCTGCAAGCTCTGATTTGTACACATGCATTTACAAGGTTTGTTGGTGTTTCTTGAAATATTTGCCTTCCCTGCCAAACAAAGAAAAGGCTCTTTGTGAACTCTTTAGATAATTTTCTGCATTTCCCCCCTCCTAATAATTAATCTCTGCCACATCTGTCAGAGAGCAGGATTCCACACTAGATACTTTTTGCACCAGGATGGGATGAAATTAATTACGTTGCTTTTAATTCTCCATGTACATATCTATTCAATATTAGCTTTGTTTAACCCTCTAGTAACTTTGGAGGGTGGGTGAGAAGTGGGGGTAGAAGCGTTACTTGTAAATTTATCCTGAATTTCAGCACTCTGGTCTTCCCTTAGAAAATCCTTTGCACTGCAGTCTAGCAATTCTTAAGCACAATAACTACCTTAACATGAATTGCTATTTTCAAAATATGCATTTACTTGTGGAGTAGCATGCAGCTCTCTCTCTCTCTCTCTCTCTTTCTCTCCCTCCCTCTCTCTTTGTCTCTCTTTCTCCTCCTTTCTCTGTCTCTCTCTTTCTCCCTCTTTCTCTCTCTGCTCCTCCTTTCTCTGTCTCTCTGTCTCCTCCTTTCTCTGTCTCTGTCTCTTTCTCTCTCACCCCTTCCTCTCTCTTTCTCTCTCTCTGTCTCTCTATCTGTGTGTGTGTGTGTGTCTCACTCTCTGTCTCTCTTTCTCTCTCTATCTCTCTTTCTCTGTCTCCTCCTTTCTCTATCTCTCTGTCTCTTTCTCTCTCACCCCTTCCTCTCTCTTTCTCTCTCTCTGTCTCTCTATCTCTGTGTGTGTGTGTGTCTCTCTCTGTCTCTCTTTCTCTCTGTCTCCTCCTTTCTCTGTCTCTCTGGATTTCTCCATGTGTGTCTCTCCGTCTCTTTCTCTCTCTCCCCCTTCTCTCTCTTTCTCTCTTTCTTTCTCTATCTTCCCCGCACTCTCTGTCTCTCTCTATGTGTGTGTCTGCCTCTCTGTGTCTCTCTTTCACTTTCCTCTCTCTCTCTCTCTCTTTCTCTCTCTTTCTCTTCCCCTCTCTCTCTGTCTCTCTCTCTCTGGCTTTCTGTCTCTTTGTTTCTGTCTGTCTGTCTCTGTCTCTGTCTGTCTGTCTGTTTCTCTCTCTCTCTCTCACACACACACACACACACACACACACACAAACATACACAGAGGGAGGAAGGGAAGGGAGAGAGAGAGAGAGAGGGAGAGAGTGAATTACAACTGCTATATTGTGCATAAGGTTCCTTGTGACCAGGATTCAAAGCATAAGGTTTGGTGCCCATGGGAGGATTGAGTTATTCTGGATTCTTCTCAGTTCAATATTTAGAAATGGCGTCTCTGGGCCCATCTTGGATTTCCTCCAGATGTGTTGGGACTGGAAGTCCCCAAATTCCTGTGCTGTTGTGTAGTTGTTTGGGGAAATTATTGTTCAACAAGAAACCAGTCTGCTACCCTCTTTCCACTGAGATGTGATGACTGCTAAGATTTATGTGCAACCGATTAAAGAAGAAAAGAAAAGCA
The DNA here is from genome assembly GCF_031021105.1 of Erythrolamprus reginae. NCBI lineage: Eukaryota > Metazoa > Chordata > Lepidosauria > Squamata > Dipsadidae > Erythrolamprus > Erythrolamprus reginae. Next base: position 126,718,616 of record NC_091953.1, on the reverse strand, counting down.
CCTGAACTCTTATGATTCTAGTTGGCCAAAATTGAACGATAGAGGTACTAGCCTTCAGAATATAAAGTTCAGCTAATAAATAAAATCCAAGATATTGCTTTTTAAAAAAATAAATAAATTCTGGTGATAATAATTTCTGTCATAATATCTTGCATATTTTAGGAATGTGCAGAAGAGACACAAGATGTTCCATTATCACCACATTGGCTTGAGCTTGTTTTCTCTGTGTTTCAAAGGTGCTTTTTCAAAAGACACCTGGGCTTTCTTTCTTTCTCCTTGAAGATGTGTCACTTCTCCTTTAAGAAGCTTAAAACCAACACCAAACGGCACCTGTTCGATTGGACCGACACAAAAATCATTACCTGTGCTACCAAACTCACATTAGTGAGTTTATCGAAGCCTGGTCACTCCACAAGCAATTCCATCAACAGACACTTTGACCTACAACCATCCTATGAGCCATCCTCAGAATACCAAACAACCACACAGCCAACCCAGAGACAATCAATCTACACAAACCCTATAACTAGCACTTCATCTCCCAATGACCCTCACCCAGGGGTGGGCTACTGCCCGGATGGGGGGAACACAGTGGGGTAGCAAAAATGGAGCTCCACCCCAAAGCATCCAATTTGCATTGAAAGATGTTGAAAGAAAATGCAGGGCGTCCTGCATAAGCCACACCCACAATGTGGTAGTAAAAATTTTGGTAGACCTTCACTGCCCTCACCTGATATAACTTCTTCATTACAAAATCTATTATAAGATTGTCAGTAATGACTCACAGCTGACAAGACTCACTTTTTTAAAAAAAATAAAGTTTTTTACTTATAAAACAAATAAAAAATAGACAAGACATACGTATAAACACAGGAGCAAGTATATGACAGATCTTCTAGTATATACATTTAAATTTCCTTTGTTGTTGCTTCAGTATTCCCTTTAAAGTAGAAAAAACAAGATTATACGTCTATCTCTATCATCTATCGGTCTGTCTGTCTGTCTGTCTGTCTGTCTGTCTATCTATCTATCTATCTATCTATCTATCTATCTATCTATCTATCTATCATCCTGTCTGTCTCTCATCTTGTCTGTCTGTCTGTCTGTCTGTCTGTCTGTCTGTCTGTCTGTCTGTCTGTCTGTCTGTCTGTCTGTCTGCCTATCTATCTATCTATCTATCTATCTATCTATCTATCTATCTATCTATCTATCTATCTATCTATCTACTGTATCTATCTACCTATCTATCTATCTATCTTCCTATCTATCTATCTATCTATCTATCTATCTATCTATCTATCTATCTATCTATCTATCTATCTATCTATCTACTGTATCTATCTACCTATCTATCTATCTTCCTATCTTCCTATCTATCTATCTATCTATCTATCTATCTATCTATCTATCTATCTATCTATCTATCTATCTATCTATCTATCTATCTATCTGCCGCCCCGAGTCCCCGGAAAGGGGCAGCATATAAATCGGAATAATAATAAAGTAAAATAAATAAATAATAAATAAATTCTGCACTCAGATCCAGGTCACTTTGAATGACCAACTTGAAAATCTCAGCTAAGTGAGGCTGTTTCACCCTTGCAATGTACATTATAGTTCAACTTGGCTTTGCAGAATCTCATATGTGTGTATGTGTGTGTGTGTTTTCTCTCCCTGCAGTAAATGCTTGCTCTATTATATATTATTAGATTTGAGAATAAACTTGTGAAATTTTCCATCACGCTATCTTGGCTGTCTCTGGAAGAGCATTAAGGTGAGAGATTTCAAATCGTCTAATGTGACTGTCCTTGAAAGAAATTACTCCGGCAATACCAAGGAGACAAACTTTCACCTTCAAAATTCGCCTGCAGAAGATGAAAGCATTCTCACTGCCGGTATAATATATTTATTGAATCCATATTTTCAACATCCTATCTGCTTAGATATCACTCGGGGTACCCTGTAACAAATAAAAAGCGCAACGTATTGGAATGAAATCAATTAATATCAAAAAATTAACATGATGAAAACATCCTCGCTATTTAATTGGAACCTTAGAGAGGGCAGTAAGCTGCTCAGAAACAGTGGATTGCAGCAGGTTATAAATTCAATCAATTGACTTACCCATAAAGACCGTGAGGATGAACCTATGGCACATGCTGTTTCGCCTTCTGGATGCTTCAGGGAAGCTTCCTGAAGCCCTGGAGTGCAAAAAAACAGCCCAATGGACAAACCAAATGTTTGGAAAATGCACTTCCGGTTTGCCCATTGTGCTGTTTTTTTGCACTCCAGAGAGTTCAGGGAAGCTTCCTGAAGCCCGGGACTGTAAAAAAAACCAGCCCAATGGGCAAACCAGTGTGTTTTCTGAACTTCCAGTTTGCCCATGTACCCCTTTTTGGCACATGTTGTGGTTAGCTCTGGCCCAGCTCCTGCCTCAAGGACTGTGGATGTGGGGGAGACATCCACATGCTGCAGGCCTGTTTTGCTCCCGGTGGAATCTGCTGATGAAGGCTCCTCTGACCAAGAAGACATGAGTGACAGGGAGGAGGAGAGTGGGGCAGACAGCTCAGAAGGAGATCAATTCTCTAGCTCCTCTGTGGATTCGGAACAAGAGTTAATGATACAGCCATGCATGCGGAGAGCGATGCATAGGCAGCAACAACTGAGAGATTATTATCAAAGAAAATGAGGTCACCTGTGGTTGGGTGGGGCTGTGGTAATTAGTGAGGCTGCTATAAATAGCAGCCTGTGGGTTTGGCCATTGTGGAGGATTATCTGATCGTTGTGTTTCGTGCCTGCCTTGCTGACTTCGACCTTCGTGTGCTGATTTTTCCCCGCTTTGAAGCTAAACCAGAGCAAAGTGTGTTTCACTTTGTGAAAGAAGAAGGACTGTGAATTGCCTCACAGATGCAAACTAAGTATCTCAGAACTGATAAGGGACTTGTACAAATTACCAGTTTGTTTGGAGACGAGTGCTCTTTGCTATACAAAAAGAGAGCTTGGTTTATTTGGATTTTCGGTATAAATAACATTGTTTTGAATTTTCAAACGTGTGTGTGTCTGAAGTTTGTATCTGTGAATTTTCAGGAGGATTCTACCAGAGACCTCAACAGAACACCACATGAACTGAAAAAGGTTCACCGTCACTGCAATAAGAGAATACAATTCTTCCCTAATGCAACATTGCTTGCAGATCCCACTTCTGTTGCTAACAGGGCTAAATATCCCATCCTTGTTTTAAAAGGTAGGTTTAATTTTTTTCATTGGCCCTTCCTTCTTCTTCCTCCTTGACATGGGAACAGATTCTCTTTCATTGTTTAACTATACAGTGGTACCTCTACTTAAGAACTTAATTCATCCCATGCCCAGGTTCTTAAGTGGAAAAGTTTGTAAGTAGAAGCAATTTTTCCCATAGGAATCAATGTAAAAGCAAATAATGCGCGCAAACCCATTAGGAAAAAAATAAAAGCTCGGAATTTGGGTGGGAGGAGGAGGAAGAAGAGGAGGACAGTCACTGCCGAAGGAAGAAGGTGAGGTGAGGGGAATCAAAAAAATCCAAAACTTTAAGGCTTAAAAAAAAGAGGGACTTTGAGGTGGCAAGGAGGAGCATGCGCTTCCCATACACCCGGCGCGAAGCTTCCTCCCATACACTGCGCCAGAGACAGAAACCCATGGGGAATGGCAGGAAACTCGCTGAGTCTTCGTGCCGCTCTCAAATTTCCTGGGAAATTTTTCCAGGCTCAGGTTCTTTAAGTAGAAAATAGTTTTTAAGAAGAGGCAAAAAAATATTGAACACACGGTTCTTATCTATAAAAGTTCTTAAGTAGAAGTGTTCTTAGGTAGAGGTACCACTGTATTCTAACTTTGGACTGCAGAATGGGGAAAAAAATGCCCCTCATTGTTTTGAATTGGAAGTGGAACAGAATTATCCAAATCTCTTTTCTGAACTTATTTTTAAATTTTTATTTATTTATTTGTTTGTCAGAATTTGGTTATGACATATAAAGCCCTTCATGGCATCAGACCAGAATATCTCCAGGACCACCTTCTGCCGCACGAATCCCAGCAACCAGTTAGGTCCCACAGAGTTGGCCTTCTCCAGGTCCCATCGACTAAACATTGCCATCTGGCGGGACCCAGGGAAAGAGCCTTCTCTGTGGCGGCCCTGACCCTCTGGAACCAACTCCCCCCAGAGATCAGAGTTGCCCCCACCCTCCTTGCCTTTTGTAAGCTCCTTAAAACCCACCTCTGTCATCAGGCCTGGGGGAATTGAGATATTCCCTTCCCTCTAGGCTTATAAAATTTATGCTTGGAATGTCTGTATGTATGATTGGTTTCTTAAATTAGGGGTTTTTAATTTAACTTAGACTTAAATATTAGATTTGTTTATATTGTCTTATTATTGTTGTTAGCTGCCCCGAGTCTACGGAGAGGAGTGGCATCTAAATCTAATAAATAGATAGTTAGATAGATAGATAGATAGATAGATAGATAGATAGATAGATAGATAGATAGATAGATAGATAGATAGATAAATAAAAACATGTACAAGATAGCAGGTATTGGCATAAGCATAAACATAAGCAAAGTAGGTACAGATTAATTTGGACAATAGGACTCTAAGACAGGGACAGTAGGCACGATGGTGCGCTTATGCATGCCCCTTTCAGACCTCTTAGGAATGGGGTGAGGGTTGATTGTAGAAAGTCTAAGGTTATAAAGCTTTTGGGGTTTGTGGAAGAAACCACAGAGTCAGGTAGTGCATTCCAGGCATTGATCTCTGTGTTCCTGAAGTTGTATTTTCTGCAATCGACTTTGGAGTGGTTTACATTGAGTTTGAATCTATGGTGTGCTTGTGTATTGTTGTGGTTGAAGATGATTCTGTACTCTACAGCAGTGTTTTTCAACCAGTGTGCCGTGAGACATGGTCAGGTGTGCCACGAAGAAGGAAGCTCAGGTTCCGGTCTCGCAACTTTTTGTTGAGAGAGTGAGAGTGAGAAAGAGAGAGAGAAAGAAAGAGAGAAAGAGAGAGAAAGAAAGAGTGAGAGAGAAAGAAGGCAAGAGAGAGACAAAGAAAGAGAAAGAAAGCAAGAGAGAGAGAGAGAGAGAGAGAGAGAGAGAGAGAGAGAAAAGGAGTGGAAGGGAGAGAGAGAGAGAAATGAGCAAAAAGGGGAGGAAAAAAGAGAAATGAGAAAATGATTGAGACAGAGAATGAGAGTAAAGAGAGAGAAACAAAAGAGAGACTCTTGATTTAAAGCATATGATAAAAAGCACCCAAAGAATAAGAGAGAAAAACCCCCAGCCCTCACCTGTTTTTGGAAATGGTTCAAGAGTGTGTATACACACACACACACACACACACACAAGGGTGGGGAGGAGACAGGGATGGAAAGAGAGAGGAGAGTGTCTTAGGGTGTCATTTTGTATCATTTTGGTTGGTGGTGTGCCCCAGGATTTTGTAAAAGTAAAAAATGTGCCGCGGCTCAAAAAAGGTTGAAAATCACTGCTCTACAGGTTGCAAAGAACTTTTAGAAGACTACCAGATTTCAAAGTACTTTTAGAAGATTACCGGATCTCTGTATTTAAAGCCCTCGAAGTCTCATGCACTTATCTTGTTAAAAACGTTTCATTAAAGTTTTAATGAAGGTGTCCTTGCTCAGTAGGTTTATGGTGTCATCTGAACACTTTACTCAAGATTGTAATGTGAAATTTGTTTGTTTGTTTGTTTGTTTGTTTGTTTGTTTGTTTGTTTATTTATTTATTTATTTATTTATTTATTTATTTATTTATTTATTTATTTATTTATTTATTTATTTATTTATTTATTTATTTATTTATTTATTTATTTATTTATTTATTTATTTATTTATTTATTTATTTATTTATTTATTTATTTATTTATTTATTTATTTATTTATTTATTTATTTATTTATTTATTAGATTTGCATGCCGCCCCTCTCCGTAGACTCAAAATTCCAGGTGTGAGGAAAAAAATGTGGGAGGGGAGCTAGAGAGTGAGTAAGAATGACGTTGGGCCAAAAGTGGAACCTCTAGTACGCTGTGGTTGAGCTCCGCTTTGAGGAGTTGGGCAGTACTGCACACACTCTGATCCATCCACGCTCCAAAATCAAAGCTCCCCAGAGCTGTCTCATAGAGCCTGCAGAGATCCACAGGACCACTACATGGCACCAAAGAGACACAAAGACTCTTTGCTGCCCTCTAATGCTTGCATGGACTTTTCCTGATGAATATAAATAAGGTATAAGAGGGTGACATGATGAATGTTCATAGAATATATTTCTCTCAATGTTGTGATTAGGACAATTTTCTACAAGTGTCCAGTGGAAAAGAGAAGTGTAGTTATGATGCTGATGAATGATTAGATCTTCCCAAAGAATTTCTCATTTATTTATTTTTTAGACAATTGAAACTTAGTTGTTACAGTTTTGATACTATTTTTTTTTTCTTGGAATGCTTTCCTTGCCAGCACTTAAATTAGCAGTTTGCTGTTATTTGGGCACCCCCTAGAGTTCCTCAAAATTAAGGTGGTCAGTCAATCAATCAATAAGCAAATTTCTGTGTAAAGTCTTAATTATCTTTTACTATGCAGATAGAGCCCTCATGTGATTGGATGAATATTAGCAGTTTTGGCTACCACGGAAATGTTTCACTCTAAAAATAAAAGGCTGCTATACAAAGTTCTGGATTCCGTTCTGCATTTTGATAATCTATCTCCAAATGAGCCATTGTCATTTAAAAATAGACAAACTGAGTAAAATAATTACATATTAAAAGGGAACCCAATTATAATATTCAGGAGGCAAACTTGAATTTGGATTTAGAAAAATAGAAACATAGAAGATTGATGGCAGAAAAAGACCTTATGGTCCATCTAGTCTGCCCTTATACTATTTCTTGTATTTTATCTTAGGATGGATATATGTTTATCCCAGGCATGTTTAAATTCAGTTACTGTGGATTTATCTACCACATCTGCTGGAAGTTTGTTCCAAGAATCTACTACTCTTTCAGTAAACTAATATTTTCTCACGTTGCTTCTGATCTTTCCCCCAACTAACCTCAGATTGTGTCCCCTTGTTCTTGTGTTCACTTTCCTATTAAAAACACTTCCCTCCTGAACCTTATTTAACCCTTTAATATATTTAAATGTTTCGATCATGTCCTCCCTTTCCCTTCTGTCCTCCAGACTATACAGATTTAAAATAACTCGCATTGCTTCATAAGTAAAATTTTTACATAGAATGGGGAATATTTTTACAGCTTGCCTTAGAAACCCAATAAAACCCATCTGATATATATTTCATTTTATTATTTTATTTTAATTATTTAATTTATATGGCCATCCATCTCCATCAAAGACTCTGGACGGCTTACATTTCTGAAACTATAAAAAATAATTTTAACTCTTTTTAAAAATATCATTTTTATCAAGGGAAAATTTCAGCAACTAAAATGAATGATCTTAATTTAGGCAAGTTCATGGCACCAGACCAGGGTATCTACGAGACCGCCTTCTGCCGCACGAATCCCAGCGACCGGTTAGGTCCCACAGAGTGGGCCCTTTTCCGGGTCCCGTCAACAAAACAATGTCATTTGGCGGGGCCCAGGGGAAGAGCCTTCTCTGTGGCGGCCCCAGCCCTCTGGAACCAACTCCCCCCAGAGATTAGAATTGCCCCCATCCTCCTCGCCTTTCGTAAGCTCCTTAAAACCAACCTCTGCCGTCAAGCATGGGGGAACTGAGATATTCTTTCCCCCTAGGCCTTTACAATTCATGCATGGTATGTTTGTGTATATGGATGTTTGGTTTTATAATAAGGGTTTTTAATTGTTTTAGTATTGGATTTACATGCTGTTTTTATTACTGTTGTTAGCCGCCCCGAGTCTACGGAGAAGGGCGGCATACAAATCCAATAAATAAATGAATGAATGAATGAATGAATGAATAAATAAATAAATAAAAAGTAAGTTATATACAGAAAAAGGTCTGAGGGCTCCTTGGTGCTCTCTATATTTGGTTGTTTTCTTTCAGACATTTCATTACCCAAACTAGGTAACAGCATCAGCTCTAAGAAAGAAAGGTTGGTGTTGCTAAGGAGTGTGCAGAATCCTTGAGTTATCAAGGACATGCACAGAGGAAAATATGGGATTCCAGCAGATATCCCAAAGATATGAGTAATTATTCAGATGTTCTGATTTCAGGCTGATTTGTATAATACTTGGAATAAAGGAATTCTCAATGCACCTCAATGTAAAACATATCCTCTTTATTTTCTCCTCTACATTTCAACACTTCACGCAGTTTTCTTTCCTCATCATTATTATCTCAGCAATTAAGTAGATAAGCTTGGAAGTAACATGAAAGACATTCCACAAGTCATTCTAAAATTTATGGCTCATTAGGGCTAGCCAGGAGTCATAAAGAAACAAATAATAAATCACACATCATACTTACTCTTCAGAGTAAATTCGGGACACAGCCATTCTTTTTTGCAAGATTGACGAAATTCTGTGTCTCTTCCGTTTCACACCCGGATGTGACATAATTCATTCATTAATTACTCTCTAATATCTCCACCCTCTTTATTCCTGGTGTTTCTGCAACCTTCAAAAACGAGCGTCACTCTATCTGTGGTCTCCCCCATTTCAATTACTCGAACTCATCTCTATGTCATTAGCTCCCTGGTCTACCCTAACATTGCTAACTGTCGGTAGAGTAGGGAGATTTATGATCTCTAAATCCCAGTCATCCTCCGAATCTGAAAACTCCTCACGCTGCAAGGGAGTACACACAACACAAGACAGATACATTAAAGTGTATAAAATAGTGTTTACTTTAGAAATGGCACCGTCAAGATAAAATGTCAATACCTCTCAATACAATAATAATATTACAAACCTGCCTTTGTCTTACCTATCAGACATTCTGTACATTACAGCTTACAAATGCATCAAACTATTATCGAGCTTACTATATCAGTCACAGTGAATCAGCAGAAAGAGCAGAGAGAGAGAGAGAATCATGCTTTCTGGCTCCCTCTTATGGCAACTTGCAACACTACCTCTTAAAGCTATAGTATTTCCATACAAACAAACATTCATTATAACTTGCTTATATATTGCAAACCCAATTGTTTTGTACACAGTACTAACAGATGCTACCAAGTTTGGATAATGAAACATCTGCAAGAAAACAGACAAGCTCAGGGAGCACAAGGACCCCACAATTTTCCTCTTCCTCCTCTCCCTCCTCCCCCTCCTCCTCTTTCTCTTTGCAAATTCTACTCCCTCTAGCATTGAAGATATTCCCTAGTTTGAGTAATGAAATGTCTGCAAGAAAACTCAGAGAACATCAAGGACCCCCACATTCCCCCTCTCCTCATTCTCTACATCTTATTTATTTATTTACTTACTTACTTACTTACTTACTTACTTACTTACTTACTTACTTACTTACTTACTTACTTATTTATTTTGTCCAATACACAATGAGGGTTTTAGTGGGTATATATCTATATACACATAGTAAAATACATGATGAAGGTTATAGAGGAGATACTCATAGTAAAATATATCTAAGAAATAATAGAAAAGAATGTATAGTAATAGAACATATCAATGAAAGAATAGAAGAAGAGATATAGGAATAGAAGAAAGGTATAGGAGATCTAGGAGAGCAATAGGACAGAGGACGGAAGGCACTCTAGTGCACTTGTACTCGCCCCTTACTGACCTCTTAGGAATCTGGATAGGTCAACCGTAGATAATCTAAGGGTAAAGTGTTGGGGGTTTGGGGATGACACTATGGAGTCCGGTAATGAGTTCCACGCTTCGACAACTCGGTTACTGAAGTCATATTTTTTACAGTCAAGTTTGGAGCGGTTAATATTAAGTTTAAATCTGTTGTGTGCTCTTGTGTTGTTGTGGTTGAAGCTGAAGTAGTCGCCGACAGGCAGGACGTTGCAGCATATAATCTTGTGGTGCAACGTCCTGCCTGCCGGCGACTACTTCAGCTTCAACCACAACAACACAAGAGCACACAACAGATTTAAACTTAATCTTCATCTCCTCTTTCTCCTCCTCCTTGCAAATCCCACTCATTCTAGCACTGAAGGTATTACTAGTTTGGATAATGTCTGTAAGAAAAGAGGCCAGCTCAGAGAGTTGGGGAGGATCCCAGAGTCCCCCTCCCCCCTCTCCTCCTCCTCTTCTTTGCAAATCCCACTCATCCTAGCATTGAAGATATTCCCTAGTTTGAGTAATGAAATGTCTGCAAGAAACAAGCTCAGGGAGTACCAAAGAACCCTTATGTCAACTCCGAACTGGTTTCCGGGAAGACGCAACTACTTCAATACTTCAAGAAAGGCTCCTTTGCTGACCCCAATTTGCTAGCGTCCGAGGGTGCCCTCTACATGCTTTTCACAGCTAGCAGTGTGCAAAGGCGTCACATATATGGGAAGCTGTCATAAAGATCAATAGTTATGAGCATTTTATTTTGTATTTATGCTTTGCATTATGAATTTTTCAGCCTCCACTCAGATGACCAACAGAAGGAAGACTTCACTTCTAGTTCTTTTATATGGTGAGGTCCCATATGATTCTATGCTAAGATCAGTTTGGACTTTAAAATAATAATAATAATTCTGATCTTAGGAAATCTCTGAAGGTGGATTTTTACCTTCCTACTTCAGAGGTGAGAAGCTTTCTGGGGGGGAAACCCCCCACCTCTCTCTTGTCCATAGCATACAGCTTATTTATATTATATATATAAAATAACCTACATTGTTTTCTTTAGAAAGCCTAGAATTCAAAGCTATGCAAAATAAAATTAATTAAATGAAAACTAATTGGGGCATGTTGCCTTTTTTATTTAAAGTGAACTATATTTTAGAGGTTTATTTGTTAGACAGAAGCCCCTGGGCACAGGTGACCTATAAAAAAATAATAATGAAGAGTGTTGGGAACAATTTTTTCTGTTTCTTTGCACACTGGGAGAAAATACAATGGGAAAAATCCTGCATAATGGAGGAGAAGGACAGGTTACAAAAAAATTAAAAATCCAAATCTCTTTGACAAAGAATGTGCTCGTTGTATTGTTGTTGCTGTTATTATGTTCCCTGTACACAATTACCATATAGATGTATATAACCACCTACTGTATTTCAAATTTTTTTTTTAGTTTTTTCTGGTTGAGTTCCTTGAGGATCTCATGCTAAGCTTCTCTTTTTTGAGGTTTTTCTTCCTTCCTTCCTTCCTTCCTTCCTTCCTTCCTTCCTTCCTTCCTTCCTTGCCCCCCTCCCTCTTTCTTTCTTTCTTCCTTCCTTCCTTTCTTTTTCTTTCTTTCCTTCTTTCTTTTTCTTTCTTTCTTTCTTTCTTTCTTTCCCTTTCCTCTCTTCCCCTTCCTTCCTTGCCCCCTCCCTCTTTCTTTCTTTCTTTCTTTCTTTCTTTCTTCCTTCCTTTCTTTCTTTCTTTCTTTCTTCCTTTCTTCCTTCCTTCCTTCTTTCCTTCCTTCCTTCCTTTCTTTCCCCTTCCTCTCTTCCCTTTCCTTCCTTCCTTCCTTCCATCCTTCCTTCCTTTCTATTCCTTTTCTTTTCTTTCTTGTTTCAGAAGTGCTCGTACTTGTTTTCCTTAGCCAAATTCCCATAACAAATCTACTGGATTCCAAGAGCACCCTTTTATTCCTGTTTTTCTTCGGAATTCAGCTTAAATTTTGCTCTTGAGTCATTGCCAGTACGAAGGCACACATTGCCCTCCTTTTAATAAAACAACTTGAGTACCTGTTTTTGATGTAAAAATCCATTGTGGCATTTTGACAGCTAATGATTAAAAGACTTTTTCCTGCTTTTTTTTTTTTTACAAGCAAATAAGAATATTTAACTGAATAAGGAAACCCACAGAAAAAAAGAAATGTGCTATTGTTGCTGAAGGTTAAAGTAACTGTCAGAGTTGAACTGATCCCAAGCTAAGAAGGGCCACTGAAGGAATTTTTAAAAGTATTTGTGGATGAAAGCTGTACAATAGAAACATAGAAACATAGAAGACTGATTGCAGAAAAAGACCTCGTGATCCATCTGTATTTTATCTTAGGATGGATATATGTTTATCCCAGGCATGTTTAAATTCAGTTACTGTGGATTTATCAACCACGTCTGCTGGAAGTTTGTTCCAAGCATCTACTACTCTTTCAGTAAAATAATATTTTCTCATGTTGCTTTTGATCTTTCCCCCAACTAACTTCAGATTGTGTCCCCTTGTTCTTGTGTTCACTTTCCTATTAAAAACACTTCCCTCCTGGACCTTATTTAATCCTTTAACATATTTAAATGTTTCGATCATGTCCCCCCTTTTCCTTCTGTCCTCCAGACTATACAGATTGAGTTCATTAAGTCTTTCCTGATATGTTTTATGCTTAAGACCTTCCACCATTCTTGTAGCCCGCCTTTGGACCCGTTCAATTTTGTCAATATCTTTTTGTAGGCGAGGTCTCCAGAACTGAACACAATATTCCAAATGTGGTCTCACCAGCGCTCTATATAGCGGGATCACAATCTCCCTCTTCATGCTTGTTATACCTCTAGCTGTGCAGCCAAGCATCCTACTTGCTTTCCCTACCGCCTGACTGTTTCTATGTACAATGAGTCACCTAATAGATGCACCAACTCATTATGAAGGTGTGACAGTATTAGAATGTCATATAAATAAGTATATGGAATTCAAAAGTGGTCTCCATGTGGAAACAAACATAGCTATGTTCCTTTCTTCAAAGCAGGGATGAAATTCAGCAGTTTCTGACAGGTTCTATAGAACTGGTGGCGGCGAATATGAGCAGTTCGGAGAACTGGTAAATTGCACCACTGACTGGCTCCTCTCCACTCCTATTCACCCCTCCTACACACTCCTTCTCTCCTCCTTTAGGCTCATACACACAGAGCAAACATAAGGAGGAGGCGAGAAGCAGCCGGGTAGAAAGCCAGAAGACTTGGACACATTTTTATGTGGGCGTGGCTTGGTGGGGTGATGCTGTCTCATCTGCCGTGAATGACATCAAGTTAGCCAACCCACTCAGTCACATGATCCCCATTAAACCACGCCCACCAAGTCACGCCCACCAAGTCACGCCCACAAAACCGGTAGGGGGAAAATCAAAGTAGTCGGTTTTGCCATTCCATCCAACAACTCCATCAACATCTACAACCATTTTTCCGTAGAATGGAATCCAAGTCTCCTTCTATTTTTGTGTGTACAGTTGTCTTGCTCCTGGCAACATATAAAATAACAAAGTTCCATTTTCTTTTTCTCCAGTTCTATTTTCCATTAGGCCCAAAAGGAAAAGTTCTTCTGAACTTTGTGCTTGATGCGGAAAAGAATGAAACTCTGACTTTGGGTTTTACAGATGACGAGACCGATTTATCTCTATAGAGATGGCTTACTTTTAATGCCTTGTTTTATTGTCACAAAGAGAGTCAAAAGAAAGAAAGAGAGAGAGAGAGAAAGAAAGAAAGAAAGAAAGAAATAAAGAAAGATCTTTTTTTTTTACTACCGGTTCTCTGGATGTGGCAAAACATGAACTTCCATCACAACTAAGAACTTTTGATATCCCTGGCCCATGAATGAAGAATAATGAAGATGAATGTGGATGTCTGTTTCCTAAAAGTGTAGAGGTTTTTGGTTTTTAGAACTAATGTAAATTAGATTTTTATGGTTTTAGTAGCGAGTTTTTAGTACATTGAAACATTGAAATATTAGATTTCTTCACGTATTGTATTCTTTGTTGTGAGCCATCCTGAGTCCAAGGAAAAGGGCAGCATAGAAATCTGATTAATAAATAAAATAAATAAAATAAATAAATGCAAACACCTGGGGAAGGTAAGAAGAACTCACCCCTGCTTGATATCAGTGAAACATTTGACAAGTACTGTTAGTACAGGGTACACGGTTGTTAGGGATTGCCATTGTAAACTGCATATTGTACACTTGTACCAAACTTGTACTTGAAGAGTTAATATTCAAGACTGTTTTGCCACTTCCTCATTGAAGCTATAAAAGCTCATTAGTCTACTCACTCACTTCCTTTACTTTTGCCTGAGATGGGGGAGTCGTGTTTAAGCTTCATGCTTATTATCTATATGGTATTTTGCTTTGTGCTAATCTTGTAATTGCTCAGTGCTTATTATTCTGTATTTGCTTCGTGCTTATTCTGGATTGTTTATATTTTGTTTATATGTAAATAATACTTATTTAACTAAGTCTGTGTCTTGGCTTTATCACAAATCCATGCTCTGTTAAAATTCTCTGCTTGGTGTTGTCGAAGGTTTCATAGCCGAACCGAGACAAGCCAACAAGTAGTTAAAAGCAGCTTGTAAGAGTAGACCATTGTGAGCTGACTGAGCAAATAGAATGATGGAGCTATCAATAGAACACAAATCTATCAACAGAACGACTGCTAACTAAATTCTTACCAATCATGGAATGGAACTCTCCCTTTTATTTCTTCATGGTCACTGTATTCCACTTTGAATAGTGTGTCCAGTTTCGGGCCCGCAAACCTTAAAAAGGATTGGGACAAATTAAGAAGAAGTTCACAGGTCTCAAAATTAAATCGTATCAAAAGAGATTGGAGGAGCTGGTAAATTTAGCTTTGGGAAGTGGAGGAGGAGGAGGAGGAGGAGGAGGAAGAAGAAGAAGAAGAAGAAGAAGAAGAAGAAGAAGAAGAAGAAGAAGAAGAAGAAGAAGAAGAAGAAGAAGAAGAAGAAGAAAAGGAGGAAGAGGAGGAGGAGGAGGAGAGCGAGAAGAAGGAGGAGGAAAGGAAGGGGAAGTAGAAGGAAGAGGAGGAGGAGGAGGAAAAAGAGGTGGAAGTAAAAACTGGCTGTCTCTCATTTCAAAAATCAGTACATTGGATTTTCTGAAAAACATATTTTAATTTTTGGAAGGATGCAGGGAGAAGAAAGAGCAAGGTAATAGTTGACCCAATTAGCCAAACATGTCTCAGATTCCCCTTTGCTTGATATGTTTAAAAAGAAGTGGAACAGCCAATTGTTTCGGGTGCTTTAATTTACTTCAGATTTCCTTAATGGTAGAAAAGATCCTTTCCAACTAATATACACAAGGAGAAGCCAAATATATTAAGGATGTTGCATGTTCCATTAAAACAATGGTTCTCAACCTGGCGGTCTGTACCCCTTGGGGGGATCAAATGACCGTTTTACAGGGGTCACCTAAGACCATGGGAAAAGACAAATTTCCCATGGTTTTAGGAATGAAAGCTTCAATTCTGGCACCTTGGAACATATTTTTATAATACATCCAACCAGGCATTTTCAGTGGTGATGTCCCTCTGACCTCCCTGCCAATCAGCTTAAATCTCTGTTGGGAGAATTGGCTCTAGACTTATGGTTGGGGGGCACCACAACATGAGGGACTGTCTTAAGGGGCCACAGCATTAGAAAGGTTGAGAACCATTGCTTGATTAAAACAAAATGCACCACTTCAGCCAGCCTCCATCTTTCCAGATTTTGTGACATATATTCTAGTCAGTAGAGTACCTACATTTGTTTTCTTATTCACTCCCAAAATTATGCCTTCTCTACTGTTTCATTTGTAGGAATCAATTTGTTCCAGTGCAAGATGCAATCATTATTTTCAAGAACTGGGTCAGGACTGTCTTTGTAATAAGGAGTCATTCTGAATTGATTTATTGGTACTGAATACTCAATTGGCGTGGAGAATGGGGTTTGCAACTTGACTGTGTCTTGCAAAGAAGTCAGGGCAACAGTTTTGTTTTCTGTTCCTTTCTACTTGTTTTTGTACACCATTTAAGGGCTAAAATACCATTTTTTTAAAAAAATGTGTTTGATGGTTATTGAAAGCAATTGTGAAATCCTGAATTGAGGTGATTCGTTTCGGGGCATCCTGCAAAACACAGCCTTTTTCGTCCCCAAAACTACCATGGTCAGCAGGAACCGGGGTGGGCTACTGCCCAGATGAGGGGGAAACTCAGGTGGGTAGCAAAAATGGAGCCGCATCCCAGAGCACCCAATTTGCACAGAAAGATGTTGAAAGAAAATGCAGGGCATCCTGCATAAGCCACACCCACAGTGTGGTAGTAAAAATTTTTGTAGCCTTCACAGGCGGGAAGCTACCATTTTCCATACTGTCGGGACCAGCAGAAAAAAAATGAGAGAGAAAAAGCTGGACCATTTTCTGTGGCGACTGCTGAATGACTACTTTGGTCCAGCTTCCTAATGATGTGTTAAAAAGTCATGATTGCAGCTGGCAGCTCCCGCCCAGGATTGACTGCCGTCAATGCGCAGGACCCAGCCAAGGGGTGGGCAGCAGGCAGGATGCGGTGGAACAGAGTTCCACCGGTGGAAATGAAGATGTGTGCACAGTTCCACTGATCAACGGCTGTCACTTCCTGGATTACTGGTCTAGCTCGGCTCTCCTTTTTTCCCCTGCTGCTGCTGTTATGTCTGAGCTCCTTGCTTTTTTCCTCTTTCCTCCTTCCTGGCCTCAGACGAGCTTCCCTCTATCCTGCCTGGCTCCCCTCCAGCCTCATGCAGCCACCTGCCACCTGAGGTGCAAACAGAAGGTGTGGGTGGAAGCGGCACTGGCAGCATTTATGCTTCTGACAGCACCCGTTCACCTAGCTACCTAGCCTGAGGTCTGGGGGACGACCCAGGAAGGAGAGTGCAGGAAACACGAAGCAAATTTTCACCCTAGCCAGTGACACTGGTAGCGTTGTACTTAACAGTTCACTTAAATGATGATAATCATTCAAGCCTGTTGTGGTTAGCTCTGGCCCAGCTCCTGCCCCAAGGACTGTGGATGTGGGGAAGACATCCACATGCTGCAGGCCTGTTTTGCCCCCAGTGGAATCTGCTGATGAAGGCTCCTCTGACCAAGAAGACATGAGTGACAGGGAGGAGGAGAGTGGGGCAGACAGCTCAGAAGGAGATCAATTATCTTTCTCCTCCTTGGATTCAGAACAAGAGTTAATGATACAGCCACGCATGCGGAGAGCGATGCATAGGCAACAACAACTGAGAGATTATTATCAAAGAAAATGAGGCCACCTGTGGTTGGGTGGGGCTGTGTTAATTAGTGAGGCTGCTATAAATAGCAGCCTGTGGGTTTGGCCATTGTGGAGGATTATCTGATCGTTGTGTTTCGTGACTGCTTTACTGACTTTGCCTTTTTGTGTGCTGATTTTCCCCCGCTTTGAAACTAAACCAGAGCAAAGTGTGTTTCACTTTGTGAAAGAAGAAGGACTGTGAATTGCCTCACAGCTGCAAGCTAAGTATCACACAACTGATAAGGGACTTGTACAAATTACCAGTTTGTTTGGAGACGGTGCTCTTTGCTATACCAAAAGAGGGCTTAGTTTATGTGAATTTTCATTATAAAGAACATTGTTTTGAATTTTCAAACGTGTGTGTGTCTGAAATTTGTGCCTGTGAATTTTTGGGAGGAGTCTGCCAGAGAGCCCGACAGAACAAAGCCACTCCCACCTGGTCACATTGCCATTAAGCCATGCCCACAAAATAAGCCACACCCACAGTGTGGCAGTAAAAATTTTGGCTGCCCATTACTGACCCAGCCCCATGGCTGCAGGAACAGCAGTGGCAGAGGCGCCCCAGTTAGTTCTGTCCAGGAGCCACCAGCAGGAAGAACTCCTCCAGGAAGTAGAACAGCTGGTCGGGGAAACTGTGGCAAACAGGTGAAGCAGGAGTGACGTCGTCTCCTGGACGAACTGGGGTGGTGAGATTCGGCTGCTGCACATGCACAGAAGCCGAATCCCGTGTGCACCGCATGCAGTGACAAAGCTGAGCACGGAGCTTCATTTCTGCAGGTGGAACGGCGTTGCATGCCGTTCCACTGCCCAACCCTGACTATTTCAGACAAATGATTGTCCAGTCTCTTCAAAAAAACCTCCAGTGTTGGAGCATCCTTAACTTCTGAAGGCAAGTCGAATGTTTAACGAACAAAAACAATTTATAGCATCTTTGGGGCATTTCTCTGTCTTCAATTTCAGTGCAGCTAAAGGGCGTCCACGCAACATAAGAATTGTCTAAGGTACTATAGGCGGAGTAGACCGGAGGAAGGCTACTCTTAAATTACAACTCTGTGCCTTGCAACAGAGGAAATACAAGCAAGGCAGAATCTGGGGGGAAAGCAGAAGAAATTCAATAAAAAGTTTTTTCCCAATAACCATAATACAAGAGAAATGCTGAAGAAACCTAACCACACTTCCACATTCATGAGGTTGAAATATTATAATTCTGATGTCTATTCTTTCTCTGGAAAGTTAGCTGCTTTTGGAGTGTATTAATGAATAATACAACGGCCTCGGTATTTCCCACCGCAGTCAACTTTGCTGTCACGCTATTAATGATTCATAATGACTGTCGGCTTAATAGTTTTATGCCTGATAAAAGCAATCTGACATCAGAAAGTAGCCAGCATCTTTTCCATGCAATTTGCTCTCCAGATATTTCAAGCCATGTTGCTAAACACAATCACTAAACATAAAAATGCAGAACAGGAGAGTTACAATGGGGAAATCGTTTTAAATCATTCAAGTAGGTAGCTGAAGTCACATGAAATGTTTCATTGCATTGAAGTGGAGAAAGGCGGGTGGGTAGAAGGGGCGGGAGATGACTTACAGATGGATTTGGTTTGTTGTATTGTTGGTTTGATTCCATTTGGTTTTGTTTGGTTTGCTTTGGTTTAAGTTTGCTTTGCTTTGCTTTCATTTTATTTCATTTTATTATTTCATTTCATTATTTTATTTTATTATTTCATTTAATTATGTCATTTCATTATATTTTACTTTATTTTATTTTTATCATTTTATTATTTTATTTTATTATTTTATTTTATTTCATTTCATTATTTTATCATTTATTTTATTATTTATTTGATTTCATTATTTTTATTTTATTTTATTATTTCATTTCATTATTTTATTTTATTATTTCATTTAATTATGTCATTTCATTATATTTTACTTTATTTTATTTTTACCATTTTATTATTTTATTTTACTATTTTATTTTATTTCATTTCATTATTTTATCATTTATTTTATTATTTATTTCATTTCATTATTTTTATTTTATTTTATTATTTCATTTCATTATTTCTTCATTTTACTTCACTTTACGTTACATTTCATTACATTACATTTCATTACATTTATTTGATTTGATTTGATTATTTTATTTTATCTTATTATTTTATTTTATTCTATAAAATAATATTCTATATTCTATGCTATTATTTATTCTATTTTATTTATTATTTTATTTTGTTTCATTATTTATTTTATTTTATTATTTTATTTTATTCTATAAAATAATATTCTATATTCTATTCTATCACTTTATTCTATTTTATTTATTATTTTATTTTGTTTCATTATTTATTTTATTATATTATTATTTCATTTCATTATTACTTTACTTTTTCACTTTATTTTATATTTTATTTTATTTTAGTTCAGTTTATTGTTCTGTTCTATTCTATTATTTTATTCTATTTTATTTGTTTTATTATTTAATAAAACGTCATTTCATTATTTTGTTATTTTATTTGTTATTATTTATTTTATTTTATTATTTAATTTATTTATTCCCTTTCAAAGGCCTACAACAATAAGAATGGGGGAAGACCTAATGAGAGAAAATTTATTTTGTGATCCCTTCCAAGCGATATTTAACCTACCACCGCACACACAGACAAACCTCTCTGGTTTTTCAAAATGCAGCAGCAACAGTTTGTCACCCCACTTGTGCGTCTGTTAGTTTTCTTTGAAGCAACCCTTGGTAACTATGATGGTGTCCTGGGCTGGGTGGGTGGGAAAGCAGCATTGTTTTGCTGGCACTTATTAATAGAACAATAGCTCTCGAAAGCATCAGATGTGAGTCGTGCAAACGGAATTCAATATCAGGTTGCCTTTTAAATGGCACTTTGCGGCAGGTTTTCACACGCTTAAAGCACAACAGGAGGTTAACCCCTCTTCAAATATTAAATCAAAACTTGTTTTTAAATCGGTATTTTTTTATGGGAACACGATACACACACACACGCATTTTCCATCCATGGTGTGGTTTATAGCTGAAGAAGAAAAGCCTAGTTCTTGGCATCTACAATGAAAGAAAGTTTACAACGGTGAGGAAGGTATAGTTTGGATAGAAATCCAACAATTATTAACTTCACTTTTCCCCCAGGTTTTGTCTCTGTTTTTTGTCCCCTAAGCCTGGAGTGTTAAACTCAAGGCCTCAGGGCCAGATCCCGCCTGTGGGGTGCTTAAATATGGCCACCCTGGAAACAGAGAAGGATGCACGAATCCCAGCGACCAGTTAGGTCCCACAGAGTGGATCTTCTCCGGGTCCCGTCAACTAAGCAATGTCACCTGGCGGGACCCAGGGGAAGAGCCTTCCCTGTGGTGGCCCCGGCCCTCTGGAACCAACTCCTCCCAGAGATTAGAATTGCCCCCACCATCCTTGCCTTTCGTAAACTGCTTAAAACCCACCTCTGCCACCAGGCATGGGGGAATTGAGATACTCTTTCCCCCTAGGCCTTTACAATTTTATGCATGGTATATCTATATGTATGTTTGGTTTTTATAATAATGGGTTTTTAACTGTTTTTAGTATTGGATTATTATTATTATATGCTGTTTTATTACTGTTGTCAGCTGCCCCGAGTCTGCGGAGAGGGGCAGCATACAAATCCAATAAATAAATAAATAAGTGAGTGAGTGAGTGAGTGAGTGAGTGAGTGAATGAATGAATGAATGAATGAATGAATAAATAAAAAATAAATAAATAAATAAATAAATAAATAAATAAATAAATAAATAAATAAATATAAGCCTAGTTCTTGGCATCTACAATGAAAGAAAGTTTACAACGGTGAGGAACGTATAGTTTGGACAGAAACCCAACAATTATTAACTTCACTTCCCCCCCCCCAAGTTTTGTCTCTGTTTTTGGTCTGAGATCCCCTAAGCCTGGAGTGTTAAACTCAAGGCCTCAGGGCCAGATCCAGCCTGTGGGGTGCTTAAATATGGCCACCCAGGAAACAGAGGATTGGCCCTTGGTGCCTCTGTCAGTGAAAACTGAGCTCAGATGGGCCATGGGTGGCCCTCACAACCTCCATTTTCACTGGCAGCAGGTAGCAGGAGGCCATTGGAGCTGAAAACAGAGCTTGCGGAGGTCACAAGTGACCCTCCTGGGCTCCATTTTCACTGGCAGAGGTTGCAGGAGGACGTCACAGCCAAAAGCAGAGCTCGGGAGAACCGGCCCCTCTGAGGTCAAACACAACCCAGAAGAGACCTTCAATGAATCCAATTTGACACCCCTGCCCTAAGCTGTCTCCAGATCTGGTGTCCCCGGCATGTGTGTTTGCGCATCAGAGTGAGATTTTGCGTCTGCGCATGAACACATGTGCATGCCGGGGACGCAGACCAGCATGAGCTGCTCCATTTTCGCTACCGGAGTTCTGGTGTGACCCGTAACGGTAGCAACCCGATACTGATTCCAACTCTCTTATTAGCATTATTCCCCATTTCTTGTTTTTTCCATGTCCTGATAAAACAATGGACACGTTAATTATTCTGTGGGAGGAGGCAACTAGTTAAGCTTTGCACAAGGGTTACACTTAACTCAGTTCTATACAGGTAATAGTCAAACACTCTGTGCTTTTGGTATTAGCAGAATGGATAGAATTACCTGAGCCTCGGTGTCACAGTGGTCAGAGTACAGTACTTCAGGCTACTTCTGCTGTCTGCTGTCTGCCTGCAATTTGGCAGTTCAAATCTCACCAGGCTCAAGGTTGACTCAGCCTTCCATCCTTCCTAGTTTGGTAAAATGAGGATCCATTGTTGGGGGTGATATGCTGACTTTGTAAACTGCTTAGAAACATAGAAGATTGACAGCACAAAAAGACCTCATGGTCCATCTAGATTCAGATTTAGATTTAATTGGATTTGTATTCTACCCCTCTCCAAGGACTTGGGGCTGCTCACAGCATGCACTGAAAAACAGGAAACAGTAATAACAATCCAATTTATACCTTAAAAAACAAACTTAAAGTTCTAATTAAAAACTATCAATATCATTAATTCAGCAGTCAAACTAAAGCATTCATCAGCCCTTATATTATTTCCTGTATTTTATCTTAGGATGGATATATATTTATCCCAGGCATGTTTAAATTCAGTTACTGTGAATTTACCAACCACATCTTCTGGAAGTTTGTTCCAAGCATCTACTATTCTTTCAGTAAAATAATATTTCCTTACGTTACTTCTGATTAGTGATGGGCGAACCCAATGGTGTTCGGGTTCGGCAAGTTCAGATGAACTTTACGCAAAATTCGACCGAACCCAAACCGAACCTGAACTCGAACCCGAACGGGGAATCCCTCCCATAAAGAGATTCCGGGGGTGGAGCTTTGACGTCACGGGCAGGTTGCTAAGGACACCAAGGTGATCACTTCCTGGATTCCATGGAATCCAGGAAGTGATCACCTTGGCATCCTTAGCAACCTGCCGGTGACGTCAAAGCTCTGAATGCCAAACACGACCCCGAACTTTGCCCGAAGCTTGAAAAAATTTTGGGTTCGTGTTCAGCATACCGAACACCACAAAATTCGGTACGGACCCGAATTGTGCGGGTTCGGTTCGCCCATCACTACTTCTGATCTTTCCCCAACTAACCTAAGATTGCGCCCCCTTGTTCTTGTGTTCACTTTCCTATTAAAAACACTTCCCTCCGAAAACTTATTTTAACCCTTTAACATATGTAAATGTTTCGATCATGTCCCCCCTTTCCCTTCTGCCCTCCAGACTATACTCTTCCCTTATAAGTTTTATGCTTAAGACCTTCCACCATTTCCGTAGCCTTTCTTTGGACCCGCTTAGAGAGGGCTGTAAAGCACTGTAAAGCAGTATAAATCTAAGTGCTTTTGCTATTGCTACCTGCTTATATAACATTCCCTGATATAAAACAGGTTTTCATCTTTAGGACACTCGTCCAGTATAATATATATTAACTGTCCAATTATGCTGAATTTTGCTGCAGTATGTTCTGGGATGTATTCTCTGCTCCAAGGTTAGATTCAAAGAAAACGAATCTCATAAATGCCCATACATAACTTATCATCGCTTGATGATATTACTATGTCTAACATTGAGGGCCGTTTTTTTCTAGTGATAGAGAATGAGCTAAAAATATTGGTGGGTGGAACCCTTTGTACTTGAAACTCTGCTACAGATGTAACAGGCTGTATTAAAAAGCAAGTGCTTAAAAGATGCAGAGCAATGATTGACAAGTTTAGAGTCACCTGCTTGGTGTCAGTTGGAACTAAGTTTAGAGAAGTTTGTTAATTTCAGTTTCTTTCAGTTTCTATCTCTTTTTCTTTTCAGCCTTAAATTTGGTCCAATTATTTTCCATTTCAGATTATTATTATTTTTTACCCAAAGTAGCTCACATGACAATGTCTGTCCTGCAACTTCATACATACATTTTTACCTACAAATAGGATTCAGATAAATCGGGTGAGATCATCCAAGGGCATGGGGTGAGGTATCATCAGTACGCTGATGATACCCAGCTTTACATCTCCACCCCATGTCCAATCAACAAAGCAGTGGAAGTGATGTGCCGGTGTCTGGAGGCTGTTGGGGCCTGGATGGGTGTCAACAGACTCAAGCTCAACCCGGATAAGACGGAGTGGCTGTGGGTTTTGCCAACCAAGGACAATTCCATCTGTCCGTCCATCACCCTGGGGGGGGAATTATTGACCCCCTCAGAGAGGGTCCGCAACTTGGGCGTCCTCCTCGATCCACAGCTCACATTAGAGAACCATCTTTCAGCTGTGGCGAGGGCGACGTTTGCCTAGGTTTGCCTGGTGCACCAGTTGCGGCCCTATTTGGACCGGGAGTCACTGCTCACAGTCACTCATGCCCTCATCACCTCGAGGCTCGACTACTGTAATGCTCTCTACATGGGGCTACCTTTGAAAAGTGTTCGGAAACTTCAGATCGTGCAGAATGCAGCTGCGAGAGCAGTCATGGGCTTCCCCAGGTATGCCCATGTTACACCAACACTCCGCAGTCTGCATTGGTTGCCGATCAATTTCCGGTCACAATTCAAAGTGTTGGTTATGAGCTATAAAGCCCTTCATGGCATCGGACCAGAATATCTGCGAGACCGCCTTCTGCTGCACGATTCCCAGCGACTGATTAGGTCCCACAGAGTGGGCCTTCTCCGGGTCCCGTCAACTAAAAAATGTTGGTTGGTGGGCCCCAGGGGAAGAGCCTTCTCTATGGCGGCCCCGACTCTCTGGAACCAGCTCCCCCCAGAGATTAGAACTGCCCCTACCCTCCTTGCTTTTTGCGAACTCCTTAAAACCCACCTTTGTTGTCAGGCATGGGGGAACTGAGATATCTCCCCCAGGCCTATATAATTTATGTATGGTATGTTTGTAGGTATGTCTGCTTAAAAATGGGGTTTTTTAAACTGTTTTAAATTTTAAATTGTAAATTATTAGATTTGTCAGGAACTGTTTTTATTGTGTTGTGAGCCACCCCGGGTCTGCGGAGAGGGGCGGCAAATGAAATGAAATGAAATGAAATGAAATGAAATGAAATGAAATCAAATCAAATCAAATCAAATCAAATCAAATCAAATCAAATCAAATCTCGGTAATGGGCAGCCAAAATGTTTACTGCCACGCTGTGGGTGTGGCTTATTTTGTGGGTGTGGCTTAATGGTCATGTGACCAGGAAGGAGTGGCCTAAATGATTATCATCGTTAAAGTGAACTGTTAAGTCTTCAACTTACAACCTTACCAGTGTCGCTTGCTGGGGTGACAATTTGCTTTGCGCTTCCCGCGCTCTCCTTCCTGAATAAAATGTTTATCTGAAAGTATAACCTATAGATATGTACAAGGCGGAAGTGTTTGTTTTCTTGAATCAACCAAATTGGAAGGATGACCTTGAAGCAGAGAACCACATCAGTAAATTAAGTAAGGTGAGAGATTCAAAGGACATCTCTCCTCTCTTTGACATCTTGGTGCAAAAGTGTGAAATCAAATATGTTAGTGTGAGAGTTACAATTTGGGAGCTAGAATTTCCCAGGGCAGGAATGTCAGTTTTGTTAACACTAAACTCTAATAAATGAGAATATTTGTAGCTCAGGGTTGGGAATGAGGGGTCCTTAGTGTTCTTTGAACTTGCTTTTTTCCTGGAAGATGTTTCATTCCCCAAACTATGTAACATCATCAATGCTAGTTAGTTTGGGTAATACTGGGGAACATACATCCGGTGCGAGGCTGCCTCCCATACACTGGCTGCTGCTGCTACCTGCTGCCTCTTCCTTCCCATGCTGAAGGGCTCCCCACTCCTCTCACTTGCTCACTTTGTAGCCAGCACCTTTCCTTCACTGTGGTGCCGCCTGGGCTGCCCAGAGTTAAGGGAGCGTTTGTTTTCTCTGGGCACTGGCAGAGGTTTATTCCCTCTCCAAGCACCCAGAGAAAGTTTAGTTTAGTTTAGTTTAGTTTTATTGGATTTATATGCCGCCCCTCTCCGAAAACTCGGGGCGGCTAACAGCAACCATAAACAATATACAGTAATAATCCAATACTAAAAGCGAATTAAAAAACCCCTTAATATAAAAAACCAAACATACATACAAACATACCATACATACAATTGTAAAGGCCTAGGGGGAGAAGGAATCTTAATTCCCCCATGCCTGGTGGCAGAGGTGGGTTTTAATTAGCTTGCGAAAGGCAAGGAGGGTGGGAGCAATTCTAATCTCTGGGGGGAGTTGGTTCCAGAGGGCCAGGGCCGCCACAGAGAAGGCTCTTCCCCTGGGTCCCGCCAAGCGGCATTGTTTAGTTGACGGGACCCGGAGAAGACCCACTTTGTGGGACCTAACTGGTCGCTGGGATTCGTGTGGCAGAAGACGGTCCCTGAGATAATCTGGTCCGGTGCCATGAAGGGCTTTATAGGTCATAACCAACACTTTGAATTGTGACCGGAAACTGATCGGCAATCAATGCAGACTGCGGAGTGTTGGTGTGACATGGGCATATTTAGGGAAGCCCATGATTGCTCTCGCAGCTGCATTCTGCACGATCTGAAGTTTCCGAACACTTTTCAAAGGTAGCCCCATGTAGAGAGCTTTGTAGAAAGGAAATTGCTTTGTTCACTCTAAACTGCCAACGCCTCCTTAACGCCATCAAAAGGCTCCTCTGGCAGCCCAGGTGGCTGGGATTAAAGGGGAAATGGCAGGAAACTGGCCAGGCCTTCGTGCCACTCTCAAATTTCCTGGGAAATTTTTCCGGGCTCAGGTTCTTAAGTAGGAAATGGTTCTTAAGTAGAGGCAAAAAAATATTGAACACCCGGTTCTTATTTAGAAAAGTTCTTAAGTAGAGGTACCACTGTATAAGATATCCCATCTGAACACAAACAGGCAGCAGGCAAATCTTGTATACAGATATTTATTTTCAGCATGGGTAACAAGAAGGAACCTTAACCCACCATTGGGAATGCACATCTAAAAATCAACACACGACACGAA
This sequence comes from Erythrolamprus reginae, assembly GCF_031021105.1. Taxonomy (NCBI): domain Eukaryota; kingdom Metazoa; phylum Chordata; class Lepidosauria; order Squamata; family Dipsadidae; genus Erythrolamprus; species Erythrolamprus reginae. The sequence continues at coordinate 126,692,003 of NC_091953.1, read as the reverse complement.
GTACATAATACAGTGGACTGGAGAAATATCCATACTGCAGCAGCATCTGCTTATAAGCTAGGTATAAAATGTGATGCCAGGCTTGTTCTGTGAACTCTTGTGTTTTCCCCAAACAACTAAAAGAAGAAGAAAGAACATTGCCAGGAGCTCTTTTTTTTTCAGGGTGTCAGGATTTTTTTGTGTGTCTGAAACATTGACAACCCAAGTTCCTTTGCTGAAGAAGCTGTCAGAAGCTTCTTATAAAAGAAAAACAGAAGAAGAAAAAATAGATCCACGCTGGGGGAAATGTTTTAAGAGCAGCTACAGAGAATTTTGCAAGAGTCTTAGGGGGGGGGGGGGATTACCTGGTTTAGCAAAATGTTGTTCAGAGGAGACTTGAAAATCAATCTTGCAATCTTTGTTGTGTTCTTCTCAAGAAATCCTTTTTGCAACTCTGCTTGTTTCTGCATTTGGAGTCAGATCAGATGAAATCCAAGAAGGTCTAATGGTGTTCAGTAATCATTTGTTTAATTAGCAAATAGAAAAAAGGAACAGAGAGCGAAACAACATAAGAGATTGGGGATGGGGGGTAAATATATATGTGTGTGTATATATATATATATATATATATATATATAAATCATAGCAATACATTCTAGATTGAAAATGTTGCACCTACCTTGTCTTAAAGTGATATTTATTTTAACGGCAATTATTCCCATTGATTCAGCATAATTGCTAACCATAGTTAATATTAATATTCACTCAAGAGGAGTCATTTGAAAAATTGACTTCTACTCTGTAAAAAAGATCTAGAAAGAGTAACAAAGATGATTAGGAGACTGGAGGCTAAAACATCTAAAGAACGGTTGCTGGAATTGGGTATGTCTAGTTTAATGAAAAGAAGGACCAGGGTGACATGAAAGCAGTCAGAAGTGGTATTTAGCAGATTCTGAGTACTGATGGGTGAACCCAACAGTGTTCGGGTTCGGCAAGTTCGGACGAACTTTACACAAAATTCGGCTGAACCCGAACCGAACCCGAACCCGAACAGGGAATCCCACCAAGAGATTCCGGGGGCGGAGCTTTGACATCACGTATACCAGCAGGTTGCTAAGGACGCCAAGGTGATCACTTCCTGGATTCCATGGAATCCAGGAAATGATCACCTTGGCGTCCTTAGCAACCTGCCGGTGACTTCAAGGCTCTGCCCCCCAGAATCTCTTCGTGGGAGGGATTCCCCAGCTCCTTCAAAGGGAGGTCTTCACGTAAAAATAAACATTGTTATTTTTACGTGAAAGGACCGCCCTTTGCTTGCAGCGCCGCTGCAGCATCCTTTTTCATAAAAATAACAATGTTTATTTTTACCTGAAAGGACACAGGAAATGATCACCTTGGCATCCTTAGCAACCTGCTGGTGACGTCAAAGTTCCGAATGCCGAACTTTGCCGGAAGTTTCAAAAAATTTCGGGTTCATGTTCGGCATACTGAACACCGCAAAAAACACCCAAATTGTGCGGGTTCGGTTCGCCCATCACTAATTCTGAGCAGTTCTACAGAACCTGTAGTGGAAATTTTGAGTAGTTTGGAGAACCGGTAAATGCCACCACTGACTGGCTCCACCCCCATCTAGTCTCTGCCTCCTGAGTCCCAGTTGATCGGGAAGAAATTGGGATTTTGTAGTAACGTTCTTCTGGAGTGGGAGGGAATGTAGATTTTGCAGTATCCTTCCCCTGCCACACCCAACAAGCCTCACCCACAGAACTGGCAGTAAAAAAAAATGAATCCCACCACTGATTGCTGCAATATCTTGCTGCAATATCTGCTACAAAGGAGAGGGAGTCAAACTATTCTCCAAGGCAGAACAAGAAGCAATGGGGGGAAACTAATCAAGGAGAGAAGCAAGTTAGAACTAAGAAGAAATTTCCTGTCAGTTACAAGTGTTAATCAGTGGAACAACCTGCCTCTAGAAGTTTGTAAATGCTCCAACACTGGAAGTTTTAAAAGAAGATATTGGACATCCATTTGTCTGATGTGCTTTAAGATTTCCTGCCTGAGCAGGGGATTGGACTAGAAGACCTCCAAGGTCCCTTCCAACTCTTCTACTCTACCCTACTCTACTTTATTCTATTCTATTCTATTCTATTCTTCACTAACTGGACCAAAATAAAAAGTAAAATAGAAGTAAGTGGGCAAGATATGGTTCAAGGAGCCAACACATTGGTTCATAAATGGTTCATCAATGAACTTGATTTTAGAGTCAGCCTTCAAAACTGACAGTAAGATGTCATAACCATGAACATAATTATGAAGATCTCCAGAAGACTATCTTCAAACTTGGTGAATAATATACTAATTGACAATTGTGGTCAATTTAAATAAGTGTTTAGTGATGCACAAAGAATCTCAAAAATCCCTAATTTCACATCCATATTATGCATAATTTCACATCCATATTATTATCTCACTGTATAGTCTGGAGGACAGAAGGAAAAGGGGGGACATGATCGAAACATTTATATATATTAAAGGGTTAAATAAGGTTCAGGAGGGAAGTGTTTTTAATAGGAAAGTGAACACAAGAACAAGGGGACACAATCTGAAGTTAGTTGGGGGAAAGATCAAAAGCAACATGAGAAAATATTATTTCACTGAAAGAGTAGTAGATCCTTGGAACAAACTTCCAGCAGACATGGTTGGTAAATCCACAGTAACTGACTTTAAACATGCCTGGGATAAACATATATCCATTGTAAGATAAAATACAGGAAACAGTATAAGGGCAGACTAGATGGACTATGAGGTCTTTTTCTGCCGTCAGTCTTCTATGTTTCTAACAAAGGAAAATAGGTTGGGTCACAGCAGATATAAAATTATCTGTGGAATTTTACAGCAGATCTTTCTCAGTTTTTAACATATAACAGACCAGATTTAGCAGATTCTGACAGATTGTAATCCCTGTAATGTACTTGTCTGATTCAGTGCAAATTCCATTAACGTTTTGGTTTAATAGATTTGCTATTGTAAAGAGTGTGTAGATTATTTGCCTATTAATGAACTCATCCAGATATATATATTATGGCTAGTCTCACATGCAGAATGACATTCATCAAATTCTGCATTTTTATTCTCACTTACAATATTTAACAATATTTAACAAGAAATTGCCATTTTTCTCTATGCAGAAACATTCCTTAAATATTTATATTAGCACTTAATCTCTACCCATATTCTGAGATTGTCAGGAAAAACCACAACCCAGTTTTCTCACGTTAAGTACTGTACTACATTTTAGCTGGATTTTCTTCCCAAATTCATCTCAGATAGGAATGTTTAAGCACCACAATGATTGCTTTATGAAGTTATGGGTTTCACTTGCAACTAAGTGAAACATTATTTATTGTACACACATATTGTGAAGCCCAAGTAAAAATTACATTTGCTGTTATAAAAAGATGGAGCCGAATAGCACTATTCCAACATTTGGTTGATTGACGTCACTCAATTTACTTGTCAATCACAGCCACCATTGAGGTAGGCAGGCGGTGAAATGATCTCTCTGGCAGATGTATTCTTAAAAATGGATTGCAGATGTAATTTCAAGAAATACTTGCTCATCGTCTAAAAAAGGTTCTTTTTCTTTTAAAAAGTAGCACGTTGACATTGCTGGTTGCTGTAGGCAAATTCAAGTGGGAAAGTGCTTATTTGAAGTGCTTTAAGTATTTGCTTAAAAAGGGAGGCAGTGGCTCAGTGGCTAAGATGCTGAGCTTGTCCATCAGAAAGGTCGGCAATTTGGCAGTTCGAATTCCTAGCATGTGAGCTCTTGTTACTTGTCCCAGTTTCTGCCAACCTAGCAGTGGTGGGAAGGTAAGAGCCTTCCATGTGCCTTTGGTGTTTAGTCATACCATCCACATGACCACAGAGAGGTTTTTGGACAGCACCTGGCTCTTTGGCTTTGTAATAGAGATGAGCACTGCCCCCTAGAGTCGGGAATGACTAACACATATATGCGAGGGGAATTCACTACTGCTCAGCTTTCCTCCAGCCTCACGTGGCCACCTCCTGCCTGAGATGCAAGCAGAAGGTGTGGGTGGCAGCATTTATGCTTCTGGCAGCACCCGTTCACCTACTTACCCAGCCTGAGATGTGGGGGGGGGTGACCCAGGAAGGAGAGCGCAGGAAACGTGAAACAAATTGTCACCCCAGCGAGTGACACTGGTAAGTTTGTAAGTTGAGGACTTAACCAGCAGTTAAGTTGAATGATGATGATCATTCAACTTCAACAATGATGATCGTTCAAGCCATTCCCACCTGGTCACATGAGCATTAAGCCACACCCACAAAATAAGCCACACCCACAGTGTGGCAGTAAAAATTTTGGCTGCCCATTACTGAATACCACCAAGGGTGGCCTTCAAAAAATTTAGCAAGGGGTTCTCCGCCTGGTTGCTGTGTAGGTGTGGCCATTGTGGGTGTGGCCTAGTCAGCCTCCTGCACCATGGGGGAGGTATTTTTGCCATCCTTGGGCTCTGGAGGCTTTTTTCGAGCCTCCAAGAGGCTGAAAATGGCCTCCCCAGGCTCCAGAAACCCTCTGGAGGCCAAAAATGGGCCCATGAACTTCCAACAGGTCCATTTTATTTCCCCTCCCTGAGCTTCCATGCATGCCCTGCACTAACCTGCATTCAAAATGGGCTGTATAGCAGGGGCAGATTCCTGATTCTGCCGCTACCAGTACACTGCGCATGCAGCTTTTATTATTTTTATTACTAGTATTTATTAGATTTGTATGCCGCCCCTCTCCGCAGACTCGGGGCAGCTCACAACGGTGATAAAACAATATACAGTAACAAATCTAATATTAAAAGTCTAAAATGACAAATCTAACATTAAAAGTCTAAAACCCCCATTATTTAAAAATCATACACACAAACTTGCCATACATAAAACTACAGAGGCAAGGGAAGATGTCTTAGTTCCCCCATGCCTGATGGCAGAGGTGGGTTTTACGAAAGGCAAGGAGGGTGGAGGCAATCCTAATCTCTGGGGGGAGCTGGTTCCAGAGGGTTGGGGCCACCACAGAGAAGGCTATTCCCCTGGGTCCCGCCAGCCGACATTGTTTAGCTGACGGGACCCGGAGAAGGCCAGCTCTGTGGGACCTAACCGGCCACTGTGATTTGTGCAGCAGAAGGTGGTCTGCAGGTACATATGCCCATCCCAGTGAGATTTCGCTTTTGCACATGCACGGGAATCAAAATCTCGCAAGGGGACATGTGTGTGAAAGAGGTTTCAGCGATTTTTTTGCTTCCTTACAGGCGTGGAGGCAAAAAATCGCCAAAATCTCACACATGTGCCACTTTGTGAAATTTAGCTTCCTGCGCATGCGCAGACGTAAAATCTCACTGGGACGCATACGTGGCCGCAACACATCCGAAGCAGTGCACGCAGCTCAATTTTTACTACTGGTGTGGCATCCTTTATTGTTCCAGTAGCAACCCGCTATTGATGTGTGGGGACTCCTGGGAGGGGAGGGGTCGGTGGGGCCCAGCCAGGAGTGGGACCAGGTTCTTAAGTAGAAAAGTTTGTAAGAAGAAGCAATTTTTCCCATAGGAATCAATGTAAAAGCAAATAATGCATGCGATTGGGGAAACCACAGGGAGGGTGGAGGCCCTGTTTCCTCCCAGGAGATTCCTAGAGAGGCCCCACGGAGTTTTCTCCCTGCCTTTTCAGACCCTGTTTCCTCCCAGGAGATTCCTAGAGAGGTCCCACAGAGGCTTCCACCTGCCTTTTCCGGCCCTGTTTCCTCCCAGGAGATTCCTAGAGAGGTCCCACAGAGGCTTCCACCTGCCTTTTCAGACCCTGTTTCCTCCCAGGAGATTCCTAGAGAGGTCCCACAGAGGCTTCCACCTGCCTTTTCAGACCCTGTTTCCTCCCAGGAGATTCCTAGAGAAGGCTTCTCCCTGCTTTTTCCAATTACAGTTTCGGAGGCTCCGGTTTGCAAGTGGAAAATGGTTCTTGAGACGAGGCAAAAAAATCTTGAACACCCGGTTCTTATCTAGAAAAGTTCTAGAGGCGTTCTTTGGTAGAGGTACCACTGTACTGCTCAAAAAAATTAAGGGAACACACAAAGAACACATCCTAGATCTGAATGAATGAAAATATTTTCACTGAATACTTTATTCTGTACAAAGTTGAATGTGCACAACAGCATGTGAAATTGATTGTCAATCAGTGGACAGTTTGATTTCACAAAAGTTTGATTTACTTGGAGTTATATTGTGTGGTTTAAGTGTTCCCTTTTTTTTTCTTTGAGCAGTGTATACTTGTTCTTATCTGGAATTGGAGGGCTAGTCAACTCCTGTTGGGATTGCAAGGAAAATCATCTTCCTCATGTTTCAATAGGACTTTCACCTCCCTTCTGCAAAGCTGCAAGGCATTTATCTTTCTGACTTGCTCTTCATTTCACCTAAACCATTTGGATCAAATATTGTCAAAACAAGCTGATTAGCTGATCATTTTAACCTCACCCTTTTGGATGTCTTATGCAGAAACTGTTCGCCGGTCAAAATGCGAAATATTAAACAAGGTCACCGTAGTATCTCATCCTCCTATAATTCACAGATTACAAAAGGCATTAAAATTCCGATACCCCATTCATAAGGAAAAGATTATAATGAGAATAGAAAATGGCACAACATTAATTCATTTTGTGACAAAAATATAATGAGAATGGGAAATAGTACAAACATAACTCATTCCTGCTACAGCTATAAGATTGTAATGTCATGGTTCATATCACATACTCAGAAAGAAAGGCAGGGCCAGAGAAATGTTACAGGGCGATTCAGGGTGGTTAATTCTGAATTTAGACATCATTACGGCACATACAATGTCATAAACATTTAACTTCTGTATATATATTACAATTCCCAATTTTCTGTTTCAGCACATTGGCAACTTTTTTTTTTATTTAGAAGCGTCAATCAACATTTCCTCTGAAATTCTTCATTGGAATCGTTGGTTTTTCGTCCTTAATAAAATGGGCTGCTTTACCTATATTAGTTTGTTACAGTGTCACATGAAAACTGACAATGCAAACAGAATATTTTGGCTTGTGGGGATGAGTATTAGCTCTTTTATAGAAAATGAAAAAGGGACAAAAAAGGGGCAACAAGAATGATCAAGGAAATGGAGCCCTTCCCTTATGGAACCAGATTGCAATGCCTTGGTCTCTTCATCCTTGAAAGATGGTGTTTAAGAGGTGACTTAAATGTCAGCTCTTGGTGAAAATTGCCGAAATCTCATGCGTGTAGTAATAATAATAATAATAATAATAATAATAATAATAATAATAATAATAATAATAATTTATTAGATTTGTATGGCACCCCTCTCCGAAGACTCGGGGCAGCTCACAACAATGATAAAAACAATATTATAATGGCACAAATCTAATATTAAAAGAAATAAACTAAAACCCTATCATATTAAAACCAGACAACACATACATACCAAACATAAATTATAAGGAGCCTGGGGTAAAGATGTCTCAGATCCCCCATGCCTGACGGTATAGGTGGGTCTTGAGTAGTTTACGAAAGACAAGGAGGATGGGAGCAGTTCTAATCTCCGGGGGCAGTTGATTCCAGAGGGCCGGGGTCACCACAGAGAAGGCTCTTCCCCTGGGGCCCGCCAGACGACATTGTTTAGTCGACGGGACCCAGAGAAGGCCAACTTTGTGGGACCTGATTGGCCGCTGGGATTCGTGCGGTAGCAGGTGGTTCCAGAGGTACTCTGGTCCAATGCCATGTAGGGCTTTAAAGGTCATAACCAACACTTTGAATTGTGACCGGAAATTGATCGTCAGCCAATGCAGGCCACGGAGTGTTGTAGACACGTGGGCGAATCTGGGAAGCCCCACAATGGCTCTCGCAGCCGCGTTCTGCACGATCTGAAGTTTCCGAACATTGTAAGCATCCTTGTGTGAGATTTCACTTCTGCGCACATGTGCAGTAGCCGAATCTTGCGCTGGATGTGCGTGCAGGCTCACAACCAGGAGCAAACCAGGAGCACTCAGGGTGGGCAGTCCCTCACTGCTGTGCACCCTGGAGTAGGCAGGGGTCTTAATTAGGGCTTATTTTGGGGGGTAGGACTTATATTGGGCATACGTGTAAAAATCAAGCTAGGACTTACTTTCTGAGTAGGTCGTATTTGGGGGAAAACACTGCAGATATTTGAGAAAGGTTAGGAGGCAGTGCAACCATTCAGAGAGATCAGGTCACCGGGAGGACTTGCATATTCTGGTTTTGAATGTCGAGCAGCCTATTTGCATTGCGGTCAATCATTGTGACAATTATTATTATTATTATTATTATTATTATTATTATTATTATTATTATTATTATTATTATTATTAATTCGATTTGTATGCCGCCCGTCTCCGTAGACTCCGGCTCACAACAACAATAAAACAATTCATGACAAATCTAATAATTTAAAAACATTAAAAACCCATTATTAAAGCAGACATACACACAAACATACCATACATAAATTGTATAGGCCCAGGGGAGATGTCTCAATTCCCCCATGCCTGACGGCAGAGGTGGGTTTTAAGGAGTTTATGAAAGGCAAGGAGGGTGGGGGCAGTTCTAATCTCCGGGGGGAGCTGGTTCCAGAGAGTCGGGGCCGCCACAGAGAAGGCTCTTCCCCTGGGACCCACCAAACAACATTGTTTAGTTGACGGGACCCAGAGAAGGCCAACTCTGTGGGACCTAATCAGTCGCTGGGATTCGTGCGGCAGAAGACAGTCCTGGAGATATTCTGGTCCGATGCCATGAAGGGCTTTATAGGTCATAACCAATTATGTAGTGTTACGGAACAACAATAGAGACCTCGCGTTTATTATTTTTTCTCGCACCCCAATTTGCCCTTTTGGTTGGAAAAGTGTGTACTGTAGGCAGGGGTGAGCAGCAGGCAGGACGGGGTGGAACACAGTTCTACCAGCGGGAAATTATTTATTTGTTTGTTTGTTTGTTTGTTTGTTTGTTTGTTTATTCATTCATTCATTCATTCATTTATTTATTTATTTGATTTATATGCCGCCCCTCTCCAAGGACTCGGGTGGCTCACAACATAAAGGAAGCTGACCATCTGACCATCCCACCCTCCCATCCTCCTCCTCCTCCTCGGAAAGCGGCAGGGAGACCAGCACTGGCAGGAGTTGCAAGGGGCCCATTTCCTCCCCCCTCTTTTCTCAATAGCTGATTGGCACCCGTTCGCCTAGCTACCCAGCCTGCGGAGGGTGACCCAGGAAGGGGAGTGTGGGAAACACGAAGCAAATTGTCACCCCAGAGAGAGACACTGGTGAGGTTGTAAGTCGAGGACTTAATAGTTCACTTGAACGATGATGATCGTTCAAGCCACTCCCACCTGGTCACATGGCTGTCAAGCCACTCCTATCCGGTCACATGACCATCAACCCACAACCACAAAATAAGCCACAACCACAAAATAAGCCACATCCACAAAATAAGCCACACCCACAGTATGGCAGTAAAAAAATTGGCTGCCCATTATTGACTGTAGGGCCTTCTATATGGTAACCCTGTGAGCAGCCCCTGTCTTTTTAAAAAGCACTATGCAATTAATTCAATTAGGCAAATTTCCATCTGTCTTGATTAGATCTACCTATTAATCCAATGAGCAGGATGTTGGGGAGGATGGATAGACAGATATTATCCAGATATTTAATGAATGAATAATGTTATTGCCTCCCCACTCAACAAAATGAGATCAGTTGGAGCAAACATATTCTTTTTCAGGTCAGCTTGTTAAATAATTGAAATAGGTATCTTAATAATAATTCAAAGTTTAAGGCATCACTATTGTTGTGATCAGCTGATGGCATGCCATCTAAGTACCAGTTTGAACAACAGACGTTTAGCAAATCGATAGAGTCCACTGGAATAAAATAAATGTGAACAAGTACAATACTAAATCAATCAATCAATTTAAAATTCCCTTCTTTTAGAGGTCTTCCAGCAACCGAAGTGCACACACTTTCCAAAACTATTCAGGAAAGGCATTCAAAAGCCAATATGTGGCATCTTCTTAAGTTAATAGACTGTTTTATTTAATACCAAATAATAGATTATTAGATTATGCTTGCAGTTTGCTCTTTGGGTAATTTGGCTCTAAATAAATTGATTGAACGTATCTCTTTTGCAAAGGGCAGTCTTACAGGGTGAAGGCAAGCCAGGCATCATTTATCTGGCCACAGTTCTTCCTATTCGGAGATTATAATTAATACTCAACTCTGCTTATGCAGTGAAGCATTTGCTCCTGACAGGTCGTGTATACTAATTTTCCAACTTTCTGAATCTTTAGGGAACAACAAGGTCAGTTTATTTGTTAAAGAAGAAGGAAAAAAGTAAGTTTTGTTTAATTATTTGATAGTATTGATGATAACAGCAACCTATTGCTACTGATCATGTAGCAAAAGATAGACAGGTGAAACTTGAAAAATTAGAATATCGTGCAAAAGTTAATTTATTTATTTATATTTATTTATTTATTGTTAGAGTTGGAAGGGACCATGCGGGTCATCAAGTCCAACCCCCTGCCTAAGCAGGAACCCAATAGCATCCCAGCCAAATGGCAGTCCAATTTCCTCTTAAAAATGTCCAGAGTATTGGAGTTCACAACGTCCGCTGGTAGGTTGTTCCACTGGTTGATCGTTCTGACTGTCAGGAAGTTCTTCCTTATTTCCAGGTTGAATCTCTCCTTGGTCAGCTTCCAGCCGTTGTTCCTCGTCCGGCCCTCCTGTGCCCTGGAGAATACAGTGATCCCCTCCTCTCTGTGGCAACCCCTCGTATACCTGTAGACTGCTATCATGTCCGCTCTGGCCCTCCTTTTCTCTAGGCCATCCATGCCCAGTTCCCACAGTCTCTCTTCGTAAGTCTTGGTTTCTAGACCCCTGATCATTTTGGTTGCTCTTTTCTGCACCTTCTCCAGAGTTTCAATGTCTTTTTTGAAGTGTGGTGACCAGAACTGAACACAGTACTCCAGGTGTGGTCTGACCAGGGCGTAGTAGAGTGGTATTAAGACTTCCCTGGTCTTGGAGTGTATTCCCCTGTTAATGCAGCTTAGGATTGTATTGGCTTTTTTGGCTGCTGCTGCACATTGTTGGCTCATGTTTATTTGATTATCCACCAAGACTCTGAGATCTCTTTTGCTGAGAGGGGTTTCTCCCAGGCTGTATGTGTGTCCAGGTTTTTTTTTACCTAGGTGAAGGACTTTGCTCTTGTCGATGTTGAACATCATTTTGTTGGTGTGGGCCCATTGTGTTAGTCTGTCCAGGTCTTTCTGTAATTTGAGCCTGTCTTCAAGGGTGTTGGCTACCCCCGCCAGTAATGCAACTTAAAAGGTGAAACTTAATATATGAGAGAGACTCATTACATCTACCACCAATTTGCTTTGACCCTTAGTAGTTCAGGTTCTTGTAACAATAGCAACAGCACTTAGACTTATATATCACTCCACAGTGCTTTCCAACCATCACCAAGCAGCTTACAGAACCAGCATATTGCCCACAGTAATCTGGATCCTCATTTTATTGTCCTCAGAAGGATGGGTCAGCCTTGAGCTGGTGGGAACTGAACTGCTGAACTGCCGGCAGCCAGCAGTCAGTAGAAGTAGAAGTGTCCAAACACACTTGGCCAATAAAAGAATTCTATTCTATTCTATTCTATTCTATTCATCTCAGATATCAACACCCTTGAAAACGTGCAAAGATACTTCACCAGAAGAGCCCTTCACTCCTCCACTCGAAACAGAATACCCTATGAAAATAGACTAACAATCCTGGGTCTAGAAAGCTTAGAACTACGGCGCCTAAAATACGATTTAAGTATTGCCCACAAGATCATATGCTGCAACGTCCTACCGGTCAATGACTACTTCAGCTTCAATCGCAACAACACAAGAGCATGCAACAGATTCAAACTTAATATTAACCTCTCCAAACTTGACTGTAAAAAATATGACTTTAACAATCGAGTTGTCGAAGTGTGGAACTCATTACCGGACTCAATAGTGTCAACCCCTAACCCCCAACATTTCTCCCTTAGACTCTCCACGATTGACCTCTCCAGGTTTCTAAGAGGTCATTAAGGGGCGTACATAAGTGCACTAGTGTGCCTTTCGTCCTCTGTCCAATTGTCTTTCCTTTATCTCATATATCATATATATTTTCTTCCTTTCATATATCTTCTCCTCTAGTTTTACATATTATCTTTATATATATTACTCCATGTCTATTCTCTTCCATATGTATTGTGTATTGGACAAATGAATAAATAAAATAAAATAAAATAAATGAATAAATAAAATAAAATAAAATATTCCATTCCACTCCACTCCACTCCACTCAACTGTACTCCACTGTACTCTATTATATTTAGTACTGCATTCTAACCACTGCACCACCATGCAAATATTTGTGAAATTCACCTTATATTTTGTGTGAATTAAAATTAATCCAGAACAGAGGACATCCATACGCAAAAAAAGGAAATAAAAGTCCAGATCTATTTGGAAGCCATCTAAAAATCTAATCAAGCAAAAATGACCTTTTGAAAATATTGGAGACTATGTAAGACTGCAGAGTTCTCTTTCCCTCTCTCACTCACTCGTGACTTTAAAAGACATATCTCTTCGCAGAAAAGCATAATGCCATTTTTTTCTTATCTAATGATTAATCCATACACATTTCTCTGTAAAGCTAGACTCCACAAAAAAAGGTTGATAAAATTGCCTAATATTGATTACATGACTGCTATTCTTGGGTAGTGAAATCCTCTTTCTGAATGCATAACGTATATTTTAGAGATGTCGACAAGTCCAGCAATAATTCTGAAGCAGGGTTTTTTTATAATTTAAATAGATGTGTGTGCTTTGTGATATCTATGTTTTTCCCTAGGAGAACACAAGAAGTTTCAAAACAGGATAATCTTGTCAAAAATAGCACTTTCTGGCTTATAAAGAACTATTTTCTATGTTTCTGTGTTTCTGTGTTTCTGTGTTTCTGTGTTTCTGTGTTTCTGTGTTTCTGTGTTTCTGTGTTTCTGTGTTTCTGTGTTTCTGTGTTTCTGTGTTTCTGTGTTTCTGTGTTTCTGTGTTTCTGTGTTTCTGTGTTTCTGTGTTTCTGTGTTTCTGTGTTTCTGTGTTTCTGTGTTTCTGTGTTTCTGTGTTTCTGTGTTTCTGTGTTTCTGTGTTTCTGTGTTTCTGTGTTTCTGTGTTTCTGTGTTTCTGTGTTTCTGTGTTTCTGTGTTTCTGTGTTTCTGTGTTTCTGTGTTTCTGTGTTTCTGTGTTTCATTTAGTCCAGGATACTTTATACATTCGAATAGAGAATTTGCCATTTTAGGGCAAACAATATTCATATGTAAGCTACATTATAAAGTATTTGTGTATGTGTATGTTTGTGCAGGCACACCCGTGCTAATACTTTGTATCCTTATTTGCAAGATTATTTCAAGGTTCAAGACTATAATCCATCCTAATAATCATGTTCAATGAATATTTGGTATAATGTGCAATATCTGTTTATTTTTACACAATCAAATAATATAGCTTACTTACTGTGACATTGCTACATGTTGGAATGACTTCACCTCACACATGGAACTGATCTTCTCACACACCGGGGAATCTCCAACTCTTTGATCTGTCATCTAAACATCAGAACAGTTGTCCTCACCAAGAATATTTCCAGAGTCTGGACATCCCCTCCAAATTATGCAAAATACCAAGATTTCAGTATTTAGGTTTTCGGTTTCAATATTCTGGTGCTCAGTTTGATGCGTTTGCAAGATTTTGCCTTTTCTGTTTAATGTTTAAAATGAGTGTTACTTTTAATTTAATTTCAGTTGGCGGATGTTGTGGATGAAAAAGAGGGTTGGATACCAATCATCTCTTTATGGTCCCTTGCCAATTGGAAACAAGTGAAGGGCAAAAAGTGGTTGTGTTCCAGTGGTGGTTTTCTACTGGTTTGCCCCAGTTCTGGAGAACCAGTAACAGCAGTGGTTGGAGCAGTAGTGGGTTGCACCCAGTACGGGTCACACTATAGTGTGGTAGTGAGTCTACGGAGAGGGGCGGCATACAAATCCAATAAATGAATAAATAAATAGATAGATGGATGGATGGATGGATGGATGGATGGATGAATGAATGAATGAATGAATGAATGAATGAATGAATGAATGAATGAATGAATGAATGAATGAATGAATAAATACCCGACCACGTGATATTTGACTTCTATGTATGCACCGGAAGCAAAATCTCACGTGAGGAATTTGTTTGTTTATTTATTTATTTGTTTGTTTGTTTGTTTAGTTAGTTAGTTAGTTAGTTAGATAGTTAGTTAGTTAGTTAGTTAGTTAGTTAGTTAGTTAGTTAGTTAGTTAGTTAGTTAGTTAGTTAGTTATTAGATTTGTATACCGCCCCTCTCCGTAGACTCGGGGCAGCTTACAACATTCAGATTCTTATGAAAGGCAATGAGGGTGGGGGCAATGTGAATCTCTGGAGGGAGCTGATTCCAGAGTGTCGGGGCCCTCACAGAGAAGGCTCTTCCCTTAGGTCCTGCCAAACGACACTGTCTAGTGGATGGGACCTGGAGAAAGCTGATTGTGTGGGACTTAACCAGACGCTGGGATTCGTACGGCAGAATGCAGTCCCTTTGCTGCTCGGGCACAAGAGATTTTGCCTATTTTGGGGTATTTTTTTGCTTCCATGCATGCGCAGAAGCAAAAAAATTGTCAAAAATCAGCAAAATCTCATGATGAAAAGGCAGCATTCAAATATTGAGCAGGCCATGTTTGTAGAGTCTACTTTCAGGTTGCAGAAATTGCTGTGATTTCCACAGGAAGCCTTTTTTTTTGGGGGGGGGAGTCTTGAGGATTGACAGTGTATGGAAGATAGGCAGTTCGCCAGTGTTAAATGAGAATGACACGTGCTGCTGTTGGAAATCATCATTGAGATGCCATGGAGAAAATCTAGTGCTCCTAAAATGTTCCATTTTCAGCCATGTCATATCTTCTGTTCAAAGGAGACACTCAAGGAATCTTGGCAACCTCCTAGGAGCTGGGGAACAATAGGCTGTCTGTTCCGACCCAGTTCCCAAACATGATAAACCCTGTGTAGTTAAAGAAATGTTCCCTTTATTAGGTCTCTCTTTCTCCCTCTCCCTCTCCCTCCCTCCCTCCTTCCCTCTCTCTCTCTCTGACTGTCTGACTCTCTCTGTCTCTCTCTCTGCTAACAAGTCCGTCCACCCAGAAGATGAATAGTTGTCTGCCACACCTATTCATCTCTGCCCCCTCCCTTTATCCCCTGAGGTAGGGTAGGCTTTGCTAACAGTAGTAGCTCATCCATATCAAGGACCAGCCCATAGATCTCCACTGCTCTCCTCTCCTCTGCCTTCTATGCATCCATGCATAAGGCACTGGACCCAACTGTTCCTCCTCTTCCTTATCAACCACCTCCAGACCTGGGGGCTGTTGACTCTCTCTCTTAGGGCTGATGGATGGCCCAGGCTCTGCCTTTGTCTTTCTCTCTGCCAGGTTCATTCCCTCTTCCCATCTCAGATTGCCTTGATGCTAGCTCTCATCCGATTCACCTGCTGGAGGGGTCATCGGCCAACAAGCTACAACAATATCTGCTTCCTTCCCTTATTACAGACTCCCTTGCCCATGAAAGAAAGATCCAGTCATCTGTTCTTTGTATTATTCAATCCCTCCTCCTTAACATTGGCTTTCACGGAGGACCTTCATAAAACTGGTAACCAATCCAGTTGCAAAAACGGCTTGACGGATCTGCTCCCGAAGACCTGCCGATAATGCTAATCTTCAAATGGTTGGATCCCCACCGTGGAGAAAACGCATTTGTGAAGACCAGCCATGTCTGTGACTTTGACAAAGGAACTGCTGACTTGCATCACTGTTTGTCTTTTGATGTGAAAGAACAAATCGATTTATAGAGCTTTTGCTTGCCGATGTAAGATATGATTAGTATGCAGAAAGACCTTTCCACTGTGTCATTTGTTTATTTAGCTGTCTCTGCAGTTAGCCCTGACTGTGTATACTTAATTAACACACACAAAGCAAGAAGAAATAAAGACTAGATCTACGACCGCACAATTATTTACTGTTACATTGTATGTCACCCTCCCCCCAAAGCACCACTTATATTTTAAAGGCAATAGGCAAAAATGTGTATTCAAGACAACATTTATAGAATTTAAAGAATTTAAATTTATAGAATTTAATCCTGGGCCTAGAAAGTTTAGAATTAAGATGCCTTAAACAAGATCTAAGTATTGCCCACAAGATCATATGCTGCAACGTCCTGCCTGTCGACGACTACTTCAGCTTCAACCACAACAACACAAGAGCACACAACAGATTTAAACTTAATATTAACTGCTCCAAACTTGACTGTAAAAAATATGACTTCAGTAACCGAGTTGTCAAAGTGTGGAACTCATTACCGGACTCCATAGTGTCATCCCCAAACCCCCAACACTTTACCTTTAGATTATCTACGGTTGACCTATCCAGATTCCTAAGAGGTCAGTAAGGGGCGAGTACAAGTGCACTAGAGTGCCTTCCGTCCCCTGTCCTATTGCTCTCCTATATCTCCTATTCCTTTCTTCTATTCCTATATCTCTTCTTCTATTCTTTCATTGATATGTTCTATTACTATATCTTCTTTTATATTATTTCTTAGATATATTTTACTATGAGTATCTCCTCTAAAACCTTCATCATGTATTTTACTATGTGTATATAGATATATACCCAGTAAATCCCTCATTGTGTATTGGACAAAATAAATAAATAAAATAAATAAATAAATAAAGTCATTTACAGTTATCCTGCTAGCGTGACACCAGGGGAAAAAAAGCTCTGAAATAAAACATGCACCTATTTTGAACTCGGTGAAACTTTTGAAACTAGGACATAAAACTCATTTTGGGAAGGATTCGAGTATCTTCTTGGATAATCATGTTGAAATTCAAAACCAGATTATTTTTCACAGAGGAAATAAGTTTATTTCAATCCTTTATGTTTCTTTCACCATTATCTTTCTTGCATTCAGTCCTCATTAGAAGATGGAGATTTTTCAAGCAATTTTCTCATCCCACACTGAAATTTGAACTCATCGAGTATTCTATTTTTATTGCTATTCCTAATTTGTCTCTTTAAAGAACCTCTCTCTCTTTTTGCTTGTGTTTGATCAAAAGGTGAATGTCTCTTTTTGAATAAACTTTGTTTTTTCTCCTCCTCAGCTCCTGCTATCTAGTCTGTTTCAATTTTTTTTAAATTCCAAACATTGTTGAGACTTTATACAAAACGCCCTTTGGATGTTTTATTGAGGTGAATAGACTTTGTTAAGAATCTTAGGAGATTTGAATCATCTTGCATTTCCAAGTCTCTGCTTACTCTCTTGTGCAAATGTCAGCTGAGAAACAGACTAGCAAAAAAAATAAAGCAAAGACATTGGAGACTTTCATGTCAATAACAAATGATCAATAGCAGTTGCTGGAAAATTGATGTTCAGTCAGCAGTTTAATAAATATTCACATACAGTTTTGCTCTTTCTTGGAAAAGAAATGAAAAAAACCACACAAAGCCAACAAATTCTCAGAATAAAAGGTAACGCTAGGCAGGATAACACCCAGACATATTCATCACGATTCTTATTTTTTTGTAGGAATGAAGACAAATGAAGGCAACTTATTTTTCAGGCAAATTTACATGCTAACATATAGTTGAATGCTTTCTTTGTACATGACAGGACACAAAGAACACCTCCAAATTAATGTTTGAATGTCTAACTAAAAATAAGGAAAGCAAAGAGAGAAAGAGGAGGGGAAAACCACAACAAAACTAAAATTGCACTGATTATTTTGATTTGAAAAATATCAATTTCTTTGCACAAATGCAAGCCTAGTCATATGACCTATGCAAACAACTGCTTCTGTAGGTCATTCATCAACAAATATATGTATCTTTTCTTTTATGTACACTGAGAGCAGATGCACCAAAGACAAATTCCTTCTGTGTCCAATCACATTTGGCCAATAAAGAATTCTATATCATTTCCTTTTTTATTTGTGTGTTTGTGAAGTGGTTTATAGCAGGGGTGTCAAACTCCAGGCCTGTCAAATATTTTACATTTCCAAATGTAAAATAATGCACTTGGGGAAAAGGAATCCTCAATCTGAGTATTGTATTGGCAGTTCTGTGTTAGCAAAAACTTCAGAAGAAAAGGATTTTGGGGTAGTGATTTCTGACAGTCTCAAAATGGGTGAACAGTGCAGTCAGGCGGTAGGGAAAGCAAGTAGGATGCTTGGCTGCATAGCTAGAGGTATAACAAGCAGGAAGAGGGAGATTATGATCCCGCTATATAGAGTGCTGGTGAGACCACATTTGGAATACTGTGTTCAGTTCTGGAGACCTCACCTACAAAAAGATATTGACAAAATTGAACGGGTCCAAAGACGGGCTACAAGAATGGTGGAAGGTCTTAAGCATAAAACGTATCAGGAAAGACTTAATGAACTCAATCTGTATAGTCTGGAGGACGGAAGGAAAAGGGGGGACATGATCAAAACATTTAAATATGTTAAAGGGTTAAAGAAGGCCCAGGAGGGAAGTGTTTTTGATAGGAAAGTGAACACAAGAACAAGGGGACACAATCTGAAGTTAGTTGGGGTAAAGATCAAAAGCAACATGAGAAAATATTATTTTACTGAAAGAGTAGTAGATGCTTGGAACAAACTTCCAGCAGACGTGGTTGGTAAATCCAAAGTCACTGAATTTAAACATCCCTTGGATAAACATATATCCATCCTAAGATAAAATACAGAAAATAGTATAAGGGCAGACTAGATGGATCATGAGGTCTTTTTCTGCCGTCAGACTTCTATGTTTCTAAAAACAGAGCTCGGGAGCCTATTATCATTGGCAGATCACTTGGGCCACCACAGGTGCTCCAGTGATGTCAAGTTGGCTACTCCCTCCCTGGCCACACCCACCCTGGGACCCAACATCAACCCTGCTGCGGCCCTCAATGAAATCAAGTTTGACACCCCTGATTTATAGATTATCAAGCTGAAAGTGGAACAAAACTAAAGGCAAAAGTGCCACATTATTTTGATAAAACAAGAGTAATTTGAGGGCAGGGGATGACGGTTCTTGGTCTTTCCTCACTCTTGGGAAAAAAATGTCAAGCCGGTGCAGAATTTGGGGGTAAAATAATGACTTGCCACACTATCTATAGAAGGCCTGATGTTTATGGGAGGGGTGATTTTCATGAGGGAACAGGTTCAGCCATGGGTCATGACTTTGCAACTAGCAGCAACAAACATTTCCCACATCAGAAATTCTCTCCTGATTCCAGAAATACTAACTGATCCCAATTTTTGAGGAACCTTTTATATCTTTCATGAAAAAAGAAATCTAGATTCATGATTTATTAATGTCAAATTCAGTTCCTGTTATGCTGGGCTTCACTTTACGAGCCCCAATTAAGTCAGAAATGTAAATTCAAACACACACGCTGTTGTAAAGTAAACAGAGAGTTGGTTTATCAAAACAAAAGTATTGTACACATGCACTTTAAACAGCCAAAGGGCTCTCTCACAAACCACAAAAGCAAACAAAATGAAAAGCAAAAAAAAAAAAAAAACCCAGAGCAGATAAAGGCAGCTGTGAAGACGTCACAGCCACCCCCCTTCAAGAGTCCACAAACTGTACTTAACTGTGAAACATCCAAAAAGGCTTTGTAAATCCTGGAACAGTCCAGATCAAACAACACTCGCCCTTCTCCAAACAGATAATCTCCCATGCACACTCTCAGCAACGCTGGCAATTTATCAGCAGCCCAATTAGCCTAATTGCCCCAGCCACAGGTGTCCTCCCTTATTGTCTATGATATTTGCACAGTTGCTCCTTTCTCATCATAAACCTGTGCCTGCGAGCATCTATAAATCTCTCTTCCTCTTCCTCTGATGACCCACTAATGGAGTCATTAGCTAGTGGACTGCCTGTATCTACCCCACCATCCGATCCTGTTTCACTCCCAGAGTTTGCCCTTGACACAGAATGTTCACTGTCCGAAGCTGTTGGCAAAACGTGAGAATTCTCCCAAACCAACATCCACAGTCCTCGGACAGGAGTTGGCCGAGAGCTAACCACAACAGTTCCTGGGTGGTTTACAGAGTCACCTAATTTGCTTGGTATCCACATACAAAGGATTTGCCATTGCCTTATTGGAAATGTTTGTGCAATATCTTAAACCGAGCTCATATTTTCCCAGTCATAGAAAGCAACTGTGGGAGCTTAAGGAAAGAGGCAGCTGATTTAATGAGCCCTTAGCATATACACTCTACTCCAAACACCTGATTTCTCTTCAAACCCTATGTTCTTCCCAGCTATATATTACAGAAGGAAAGAGCTCCTAGAGTCTCCTGGGAAAATTCTCCTCCCTCCCACCCTGCAATAAATTCTAGATAATCTCTCCCCTCTCTTTATAATTTCTTTCAGATTTGCAATATGACCATTTGATGTTAACAATCGTGTATAAGCATTTTCCATAAAGGAAAATCTTGACCTTTCTCCATAGCTAGCTACACTATTGTCTGTTTGGCTTCTAAGGGCATATAATTACATTTTAAATGGATTTCTTAACATCTTTGTGCTGGCATGATGATCCCATTTAATAAAGCATTAAGAAACAAAACGTATCTGAATAGAAATATTTCTTCTGAGCAATTCAGTCAAAATGCATCTTTGCGGAAGGCAAGAAGTATAAACAAGGCTGTGAACAATGCAACCACACTTTGAAATGCGCTTTGTTGTTTTCTTTTAATTCACTAAAATTAATCTTATAGATATAGATGCCAGATTTGCATTAATTAAAACTCCACTGTAGAAGCCAGGCTTAATTGCAATCAAATTTGCTTAATTATGCATGGCGAGAGATTCCCAAATGAGAAAGGTTTTAGTAAAGATTTTTGTTTTTTATACTGACAAAATAAATTGAAATTGTCATTTTTTTGTGTTTTATGTAACACTTGTAAATAATTTGTGGAGCACCTTAAGTCTTCTATGTAAAGCAATGTTATTGCTTAAGTAATTATAACAATCTGCATTTTTCATTGTTAATTGTCGGTGTCAGCCTCATTAATTTTAATTTACAGCCTGTAATGAAATTAAGAAAATTTTATGCTGATCTGCTGAAACTTGTTTCATAGCAAGTTACTTAAGAAAACTAAAGTTTTCGGAAAGAGTAGAATTAGCAAGTGTGCACACTGTTGATCGCAGTATCAAAGCTCCGCTCCTTCTTAAGGCAGGCACTTAAAAGGCAGGTAAGTGACAGGGTGATGCAAACATCTTTGCCATCCTTGAAAATCACTTATCAACCAAAATGTTGGGAAAGTAGGACAGCGAGAAAAAAATATTGTCCTCTACAGAGTTGAATCAACACCCCCTGCTAAGAATTAAGGAATGAGTAGGACCACTGAAAAGTGACAACAATACAGAGGTACACACATATTGCATCCAGTTTTGGTCACCACATTACACACACAAATACACAGACTTTGGAAAAGGTGCAGAGAAGAGCAACTCAGATTATTAAAGGCCTGGAGCAGGGGGGGGGGCTGCTGCCTCAATTGGGGAAGGATTATTATTATTATTATTATTATTATTATTATTATTATTATTATCATCATCATCATCATTATTATTATTATTATTTATTGGATTTGTATGCCACCCCTCTCCGGAGACTCGGGGCGGCTAACAACAATAATAAAACAGTATACAAAGTAATCCAATAGTAAAACCGATTAAAAACCCATTAATATAAAAACCAATCATACATACAGACATACCATGCATAAAATTGTAAAGGCCTAGGGGGAAAAAGTATCTCAGTTCCCCCATGCCTGACGGCAGAGGTGGGTTTTAAGTAGCTTACGAAAGGCAAGGAGGGTGGGGGCAATTCTAATCTCTGGGGGGAGTTGGTTCCAGAGGGCTGGGGCCGCCACAGAGAAGACTCTTCCCCTGGGTCCCGCCAAGCGGCATTGTTTAGTTGACGGGACCCGGAGAAGACCCACTCTGTGGGACCTAACTGGTTGCTGGGATTCGTGCAGCACTGGGGTAGCAAAAATGGAGCCCACACCCATAATCCAATGCCTAGGAAGGGCGAAAACAGCTTCCCCCCACCCCCTGCAGGCCCTCTGAAGACTGGAAATGGCCTATTTCCCAACTTTTGGTGGGCCCAGTAGGCTCATGTTTTGCCCTTCCTAGGCTCCAAAGGCTTCTCTGGAGCCGGGGCAGGGTAAAAACAACCTCCCTGATCCCCCTGTAGGCATTCTGGAAGCCAAAAATGCCATCCCAGAGCCTATGTTTGAGCCAAAAATCAGCTGGCCGGCACACACATGCACGTTGGAGCTGAGCTAGGGCAATGGCTCATGTGCCAGCAGATAGGGGTCCATGTGCCACCTGTGCCATAGGTTGGCCATCACTGGTATAGGGTCTCTTGTTTCAGCAGGTCCCTTCCAATTCTGTTATTTTGTTAAATGGGATTTGCACCAATGGCAATGAAGCGGTGATGTTGAAAAGAGGAGGAGATAGAGGGAGGGGAGTATTATGAAATATAAAAGGAAAACGGATAAAAGATAAAAGTAGAAATGTGCAAATTTTTAATGGCATTTTGAACAGAGGTGTATAATTATGTATGTTTCTGTGCAAAGAAACAGATCACATGAAGAAAACTGCTGACATGCTTTTGTCAAAAAGTCCTGCCTAGTGGCTATAAAATTACCAGAAATCAAGGTCAATCAAAACAGATTTTAGTTGAAATATGAATATGCTCCTTAAGACTGTCATGGGCATGGCTAAACATTCTTGTGCATAAGATTGCCAGAGTTTTCAATAGATACTGCCGTTGTACAACAAGTTTGTGATATCGCATTATTTATTTATTTTATTTATTATATATTTGTCAAAACAAATATAGAATTATAGTTTGTCTTAACATAACAAAGTATAAAGAAGTGATAAAAAGGATAATAGGACAGAAGGACAGGGATGGTAGGCACAATAGTGCGCTTATGCACGCCCCTTACAGACTTCTTAGAAAAGGGAAGAGGTCAACAGTAGATAATTTAAGGTTGAAGATCTTGGGGTTAGGGGAAGACACAACAGAGTCAGGTAGTGAGTTCCATGCATTGATCACTCTGTTGCTGAAGTTGTATTTTCTGCAATCAAGTTTGGAGTTATTACCAGTTGCGGCCCTATCTGGACCGGGACTCACTGCTCACAGTCACTCATGCCCTCATCACCTCAAGGTTCGACTACTGTAATGCTCTCTACATGGGGCTACCTTTGAAAAGTGTTCGGAAACTTCAGATCGTGCAGAAAGCAGCTGCGAGAACAATCATGGGCTTCCCAAGGCATGTCCATGTAACACCAACATTCCGCAGTCTGCATTGGTTACCGATCAATTTCCAGTCACAATTCAAAGTGTTGGTTATAACCTATAAAGCCTTTCATGGCATCGGACCAGAATATCTCCGGGACCGCCTTCTGCCGCGAGAATCCCAGCGACCGGTTAGGTCCCACAGAGTTGGCCTTCTCCCTTCTCCTTCTAAACAATGTCATTTGGGGGGCACAGTAGAAGAGCCTTCTCTGTGGCGTGCCCCGACCCTCTGGAACCAGCTCCCCCCAGATATCAGAGTTGCCCCTACCCTCCTTGCCTTTCGCAAGCTCCTTAAAACCCACCTCTGTGGTCAGGCATGGGGGAATTGAAATTTTTCCCTTCCCCCTAGGCTTATAGAATTTATACATAGTATGCTTGTTTGTATGATTGGTTTCTTAAATTGGGGGGTTTTAGATTATTTTTAATATTAGATTTGTTTACATTGTCTTCTTTATTGCTGTTAGCCACCCCGAGTCTTCGGAGAGGGGCGGCATACAAATCTAATAAATAAATAAATGAATAAATAAATAAATAAATTATCTTTTCCCCAAGAAAATCTGCAGAGAGAGAGATCCACAAATCCATGGTTTGTTTAGTGTCATCTGAGAAAATTAGTACAATGGCTAGTTTCTTTTAATTCACCCAACTCGTAAACTGAAAAAAACACCCCTCAACTTCAGCATGTTGGAAGAGATCCCAGTTTGTGCTTAATGTTAAGCAATCATTGGATTAAGTTGATAGTAGTTGCGTAAGTACACTCATGAATGGAAGAAGGCATGTGAAAATGGGTGACATGCAATAGCAGAGAATACAGTCAGGACTGAACAAATGGAAAGTGTTCCTTATTCTGACTGTGATAAAATATATGTTGCAGTTGAGTGTTAGATAGGATGCACTCCTTGTTAAATCTGATCATTTAATGCAGGTTCAAAACCATTTATAATGTACTGTGTTTTTCGGAGCCTCGGTGGCGCAGTGGGTAGAGTGCAGTAGTGCAAGCTACTTCTGCTGATCACTGGCTGACTGAGTTTGGCAGATCGAATCTCAGTAGGCTCAAGGTTGACTCAGCTTTCCATGGTCAGTAAAATGAGGACCCAGATTGTTGGGGGCAATAGGCTTACTCTCTGCAAACTGCTTAGAGAGGGCTGTAAAGCACTGTGAAGTGGTGTATAAGTCTAAATGCTATTGCTATAAGACGCACTTTAGGTTTGGACAGAAAAATGGGGGCAATTAAGATGATTATTCATTTATTTATTGGATTTGTATGCCACCCCTCTCCGCAGACTCGGGGCAGCTAACAACAATTATAAAAAACAACATGTAACAATCCAATTTAATAAAACAACTAAAAACCCTTATTATAAAAACCAGACATACACACAAACATACCATACATAACTTGTAATGGCCTAGGGGAAGGAATATCCTAACTCCCCCATGCCTGGCGACAAAGGTGGGTCTTGAGTAATTTGCGAAAGACAAGGAGGGTGGGGGCTGTTCTAATCTCTGGGGGGAGTTGATTCCAGAGGGCTGGGGCCGCCACAGAGAAGGCTCTTCTCCTGGGGCCTTCCATATGACATTGTTTGGTCGACAGGACCCGGAGAAGGCCAACTCTGTGGGACCTTATTGGCTGATGGGAAGGCAGTTCCGGATGTATTCTGGCCCAATGCCATGTAGGGCTTTAAAGGTCATTACCAACACTTTGAATTGTGACCGGAAACAGATCGGCAGCCAATGCAGGCCACAGAGTGTTGCAGAAATGTGGGTGAATCAAGGAAGCCCCACGATAGCTCTCGCGGCCGCATTCTGCACGATCTGAAGTTTCCGAACACTTTTCACTTTTCACTCCCCATGTAGAGAGCATTGCAGTAATCGAACCTCGAGGTGATGAGGGCATGAGTGACTGTGAGCAATGACTCCCTGTCCAAATAGGGCCGCAACTGGTGCACCAGGCGAACCTGGGCAAACGCCCTCCTCGCCACAGCCGAAAGATGATGTTCCAATGTCAGCTGTGGATCGAGGAGGATGCCCAAGTTGCGGACCCTCTCTGAGGGGGTCAATAGTTCTCTCCCCAGGGTAATGGACGGACAGGTGGAATTGTCATTCTTGGGAGGCAAGACCCACAGCCACTCCGCCTTGTCTGGGTTGAGTCACCCATCCTGGACCCAACAGCCTCCAGGCACCGGCACATCACTTCCACTGCTTTGTTGACTGGTCAAGGACTCAGAGACAAAAATATATGAAGAACAGTTGCAGCAATTGAATATGGCTAGTTCAGAGAAAAGAAGGATGAGGGGTGATATGATAGCAGTATTCTATTATTTGACGGGCTGTCACAAAGAAGAGGGGGCCAACTTATTTCCCAAAGCATCAGAAGGCAAGACAAGACACAACGGATGGAAACTCACCAAGGAGATAGTAAGGAGAAACTTCCTAACAACAAGGACAGTTAATCAGGGGAGCAGTTTGCCTTCAGAAGTTGTGGATGCTTCAGCACTGAAGGTTTTAAAGAAAAGACTGGACAGCCACCTATCTAAAAGAAGGACTAGAGGAGACATGAGAGCAGAATTTCAATATCTCAGGGGCTGCCAGAAACAAGAGGAAGTGAAGCTATTGTCCAAAGCACCTGGAGGTAGGACAAGAAGCAATGGGTGGAAACTAAACAAGGAGACTTAGTAACTTAGTAACTTAGAACTAAGGAAAAATTTCCTGACCGTTAGAGCAATTACCAATTTCCTGACAGAGCAGTGGAACAGCTTGCCTCCAGAAGTTGTGAATGCTCCAACACTGGAAGTTTTCAAGAAGATATTGGATATCCATTTGTCTGAAGTAGTGTAGGATTTCCTGCCTAAACAGGGGGTTTATTTATTGGATTTGTATGCCGCCCTCTCCGCAGATTCAGGGCGGCTAACAACAGCAATAAAACAATATATAACAAAATCCAATACTAAAAACAGTTAAAAGCCCATTATATAAAAACCAATCATACATACAGACATACCATGCATAAAATTGTAAAGGCCTAGGGGGAAGTGTATCTCAGTTCCCCCCTGCCTGGTGGCAGAGGTGGGTTTTAAGTAGCTTACGAAAGGCAAGGAGGGTGGGGGCAATTCTAATCCCTGGGGGGAGTTGGTTCCAGAGGGCCGGGGCCGCCACAGAGAAGGCTCTTCTCCTGGGTCCCGCCAAACGACATTGTTTAGTTGACGGGACCTGGAGAAGGCCCACCCTGTGGGACCTAACTGGTCGCTGGGATTCATGCAGCAGAAGGCAGTCCCTGAGGTAATCTGGTCCGGTGCCATGAAGGGCTTTCTAGGTCATAACCAACACTTTGAATTGTGACCGGAAACTGATCGGCAACCAATGCAGACTGTGGAGTGTTGGTGTAACATGGGCATATTTGGGAAAGCCCATGATTGCTCTCGCATCTGCATTCTGCACGATCTGAAGTTTCTGAACACTTTTCAAAGGTAGCCCCATGTAGAGAATGTTACAGTAGTCAAGTTTCGAGGTGATGAGGGCATGAGTGACTGTGAGCAGTGACTCCCGGTCCAAATAGGGTCACAACTGGTGCACCAGGCGAACCTGGGCAAACGGCCCCCTCGCCACAGCTGAAAGATGTTTCTCTAATGTGAGCTGTGGATCGAGGAGGACGCTCAAGTTGCGGACCCTCTCTGAGGGGGTCAATGATTCTCCCCCCAGGGTAATGGACGGACAGATGGAATTGTCCTTGGGAGGCAAGACCCACAGCCACTCTGTCTTGTCTGGGTTGAGTTTGAGTTTGTTGGACTAGAAGACCTCCAAAGTCCCTTCAAACTCTAGTCTAATCAACTGATTGAATGTAGAATCAATACATTGATCCTGTAAAAGTTGCTTGGATTTATTTATTTTTGGATGTCCAGACTGAGATATATATATTTTTCATCTGCCATAAATCATGCCATCAACCATCATCCATCATTTTGGGAAATGCTGTATGAAGTTACTCAGATTGGCCGTCTTCAACTGCCATATATCAAATGAGAACTTAGAATCAAATAAAGTAGTTAATAGCGGAGAGCTTGACAAGGACATGTAGTTAGGTCCAAAATAAATTACAGCACTCTCCAGACAAAGGAAATTAACTTGTCTAGTGCTGATTGTTTACAAGGCATTGCAGTGGATGCTAGAAACAGTGGGCAGTTGGAAGGAAATCAGCTGAGAACAAAATCACGTTTTGCATTATTATTACAGCTACACATGTTACTGTAATCTTCTGAAGATCCCAATCAGCATTGATTATAAGTACAACAGAAGGCCCGATCTGGCTACAACACGTTTCTCTCCCTCACGAGTGCTCCAATTTCTGGAAATATTAATAGGATGTTGGGAGAACGTGTATCTTACTTACTCAAATTTTTAGAGAAAGGAGCCGTCCCTCATAAAAGAAGATTAAAGCCCATAAATTCTTACAGGGGGGAAGAAGCAGAATCTTGTCTTGGATTAAAATGGAAGCAGTAAATAGAGACAGCATCAAAATAATAGGATGTTAATAGAATGGTGATGAAGGCTGCGATTAAGGGCAGGTTTATGAAGTGAGTCATATGCTGAAGTAGGACCAAAGACTCCAGGAATGGGGGAAGTGAAGGAGAGGCGACATTTCACAAGGACATTAGCTTGCAATAATTGTCACGTCAGCTGTGCTGTTACGATTTCGCCTGAAGGACAATCTCAGCAAAACTGGTTGACCTCGGAGACTATATTACTTCAATGTTTGGACTATCATCCTAACCCTGGTGAAGATGTTGAAGTCCTTATTCTCCAAGGGGGGAAAATGCATCATTTAATTTGTCCCAAAAGTGTTTTTTCAAAAGGCTTTGAATTTTTTTCCTTGAAGAAGTTTCTCTTCCCATCCAAGATACTTCTTCAGTTCCGATTGAATGGTAAAGGATGGAAGGATTTATATTCCTTGCAGTCATCCAGCCGTTAGCACTCTTTCTGAGGGTTTTTTGAGGCCACTTGGAGTTTATCTGGGCCCTCGGGGTCATCGGAGACTATGAGAAGTGGGTTCCTGCCGCTTCTGACTGGTTCGTTAGAACCAGTAGCGGGAATTTCTCCATCCTCACTGAACTAGCTGGCCACACTCCCAAACTGGTCTCTCAGCAGCGCTTTAGGCAATGCCATCTTATTTTTTTGGCTTTTGCTCCTGCGCATAGGATGAAGCAAACCAGTAGTGAAATTAGAATGCACCTGGCTGGCATTACTGCTAAAAATCATAGACATCACTTAAATCCCATCAAGAAACACTGTTTCAAGGGGAAGTTGAAAAGTACCGTGGCACCTCTTCCTAAGAACGCCTCTACTTACAAACCTTTCTAGATAAGAACCAGGTGTTCAAGATTTTGTTTGCCTCTTCTCAGGAACCATTTTCCACTTACAAACACGAGCCTCCGAAACTGTAACTAGAAAAGGTGGGGAGAAGCCTCCGTGGGGCCTCTCTAGGAATCTCCTGGGAGGAAACAGGGCTGTAAAAGGCGGGAAGAAGACTCCGTGGGGCCTCCCAAGGAATCTCCTGGGAGGAAACAGGGCTGGAAAAGGTGGGGAGAAGCCTCTGTGGGGCCTCTGTAGGAATCTCCTGGGAGGAAACAGGGTTGGAAAAGGCAGGGAGAAGCCTCCGTGGGGCCTCTCTAGGAATCTCCTGGGAGGAAACAGTTGGAAATGGTGGGGAGAAGCCTCCGTGGGGCCTCTCTGTGAATCTCCTGGGAAGAAACAGTGGCGGAAAAGGTGGGGAGAAGCCTCTGTGGGGCATCTCTAGGAATCTCCTGGGAGGAACCAGGGCTTCCACCCTCCCTGTGGTTTCCCCAATTGTACGCATTATTTGCTTTTACATTGATTCCTATGGGAAAAATTGCTTCTTCTTACAAATTTTTCTACTTAAGGACCTGGTTATGGAATAAATTAAGTTCGTAAGTAGAGGTACCACTTTATGCCCTTTACTGGAGTGAATGAGTGTGCAAATGAATGGTTAGTGCCGCAAGTTAATAGTTAGTGCAGTGTTTCTCTACCTTATCAACTTTAAGGTGAGTAGACTTCAACTTCCAAAGTTCTGGAAATTGAAAGCCATCAGTCCTAAATTTACCAAGGTCGAGAAATGCTGGACTGACATGTCATTTTTACATTATGTTAGAATCACAAATCCATCTGCATGTGGATGAAGTAAATATTGCTTTATAGCAGCTTAATTTAAATTCAGGATTTTGGAACCAACTCATGCTATTACACCAGTGGAAAAAAAATTAAAGATTTTTTTAATTATTAAAATGTAGAGTTTGGGGGGTGTTTTTTAAATAAGGCATTTGGGAGCAAATATTCCTTCCCCAGCAGTGCTGGCTGAAGCTACAATATATTGCAGCACAAACAAACATTATAATCACAAATATCAAGGGAAATTTAGGCTAAAGAGTGATATGTGGAGAAAAGGAATCTGACTGTGGAAAATTAAATTAATAAAACATTAAAGCCTTAACAAAGAAATCTGCTTTCAATTATGACTAAATTGCTTTGCTTAGCTGAAAAGAAACATTCCCAGTGTTTACGTTTATTGGTATTCTGCAAAAGTGAGAGCATTGGAGTGAAATATGGCCTGGAAAAGGCCATTACCTGAATGTTTCTTAAAGGTTTCTGGGTTTATTTTAGCCCCCTTTGTAGGGTTGTACCTCTTTAACCATTGAGGTATGCTTTCATCTCTTTAGAATTTTGTCACAGAATTTTTTTATTTTCTCACCAATCACAGTACAATGTAAAGTACCAACAACATCAAATTGCTTGAATACATCAATAATTCAATTTTAAAAGTTATGGTATACAAGTACCTCCTTTACTTTTGACATCTGGATAATAAATAGCTGCTCAGATTTCTTATATTATATTAATACACTATTCGCTAAAACTTCTTTTAAGCTGATACAAATTTTAAATGCCTCAAGTTAATTAGGCTGTAGTATTTCAAATTTCTCCACGTCTCCTCCATTTCAATTTTCATATATATTTATTAACCTTTTTTATTAGTAAGTGCCCATTAAAAAGGATTTTTTTTAAAAAAATTAAAAAGATAAAACTAAAAACACCAACACTTTCCAATATACAAATCAAGGGGAGAAAGACCAATTAAAATCTCAACAATTCACCAAATTAGCCATATTGTAAAACCTAAGTAATAATAATTCCTTTATTTATCTGTGTTCTGTTCTGTTCTATTTATTCCATCCCATTCCATCCCATTCTTTCCTGTTGTTCTGTCTTCTCTTCTCTCCTCTCCTCTCCCCTCCTCTCCTCTTTTCTTCCATCCTATCCCATTCCATTCCATCCCATCCTATCCCATCCCAACCCAACCCATTGATACAACTAACTAGCCAAAAAGGGAGTAAAAAGTCCCAAGCATCTCTCCACCAGCTATCAGCACCCAGATCAGCATAGATTTACTCCATGGTTAACATCAGAGGGACAATCAAGTAAACAATACCCAGATCAAGCAGATCAACCAAAGAATCACCAAGAACCCCATCGCAAGATGCTAGTCTGTAAACTGGGAGCAAATTCCCCCTCCTTATTACTGCTGATGACATTACCTAGTTTGGTTAATGAAATGACTGCAAGAAAACAAGCTCAGGGAGTACCAAGGACCATTCACATTGATGCTGTCCCTGCCATCTTGCAAACTTTGACCCCGGATTCTGTGTCTCACCTGTGGATCCAACCCTCCCCTTTAACACTATGACAAACAGCAATCTTTGTTCAATTGGGTAGGGTCATCTATTCATTGATTTTCCTTTAAAGCCTAATCACACACTCCCATCCCATTTCTGCCTGGGGCGTTGCTTATAAGGCCTATTGACAAAACAAAAGTGTTACCTTTTTTTTTTTAAGGAATCCGTATACGTCTGGTTTGTTTCTAATCCTCGGGCAAACACAAAGACCTTTTTTTTTTTTTGGTCCTGCAAAAAAAAAAAAAAAAGTTTGAAGACCTCTGACAACAGCCCCGACAGCTGTACTAATCAAAAAAGCAAACGAGGCCACAGCGGACGATTTCTCTGACCATAGAATCAATTTTCCACTCAATGCATTCTTCATTCGTTGGAGACTTTAATGCTAAGAATTGATTTTAACAGCCATTACAGAAATACTTAAGTCAAAGGGCTTGCGATCTTTATTTATTTATTTGTTTGTTTATTTTAGCCATGACCGACTGAAAACGTGGATGGATATGCTGGATAAATCAATGTGCATGAGTCACATCTGTTTTATTTTTATTTATTTATTTATTGTAAAAAAAAACAACCATGTCTGAAACTCATGCCCTGCTCTTTTAGCCAAGCATTAACGGTCTGGTAAGTATCAGTTTTCAAATAAAGGGAATGGAGCGATCGTAAAATGATCATTCAAATGTTGTAAAATATACCCCAACTCAGGTCAAGAAATCATTAAAGCCTTCTACACGGGGAGGGAAAAGGATTCGGTATAAAAAAAAAGGATCGACATTGATGCCAAACTCAAAATTACTCTAGGCATCTTAACATACGCTTCAATGTTAATAATAAAGAGATTCTGTGCACTACTGATGAAGCAAGCAGAATTTGTTTGTTTGTCTGTTTATCCAAGTCTCTTTTCCATGATTAATTTAGTCCATCCATCCATCCATCCACCTTTTGCAGGAAAAACAAACTTACTGGTTCAAGGAAGTAGAGACCACGTGGAGGTGGAATAACGCAGGTTTATTGCATGCAAGGATCAGAAATAAGACAAGAAAATCTGAACGACCATGAACACTTCTTAGTTATACAGTGGTACCTCGACATACGAGTTTAATTCGTTCCAGACCCGAGCTCGTAAGTCGATCAACTCGCATCTCGAATGCCTTTAGACTTTGTTTTACACGCTGAGATAACTGGAAGCAAGGAGATTCTTGCACCACTTAGCGGAAGCTCGGCTCATATCCCGAATTTGAGCTCGGGTGTCGAACAGAATTTTCGCTCGCGTCGCTGCTCGTAACTTGGAATACTTGCATGTGGAGCAGCTCGTATCTAGAGGTACCACTGTATTCTTATACTTTTTCAGAAAAGTAGGATGAACAAACGAGTCATTGCATGGACCAATAATATGGGTTACATGTTCGCGTGCATACAAAAGGGAAGTAAAAAAGTAAAATCAACAGAAAATATGATTACATGGTGAAATAATGACAAGGTAAGTACAAGTACAGCATATGGGATACGTGATAGATATACAGGGTGCATTCCAAAAGTAATGCAATTGAATTTCCTGTGCCGCTCCTATTGGTTGGACTGGGACCGAAGCACTTCAAGTAGGTGGGGAGGATGCTAAGCTTTGCCGTGAAACCAGTCTCAGTGCTCTCCAAGCTTTTTGGATGCGGCAGGACATCAGTTATTGTAAACCTCTGCGCACCGACTGTGTCACAAAAAAATGGAATAAAAATTTCAACTGAACTTTTGCAACTTATAGAAATTGAACCTGATTTTTCGGACAATGTCATCACTGGTGATGAAACCTGGGTTTTTGAATACGACCCAGAAACATTATTTATTTTATTTTATTTTATTTTATTTTATTTTATTTTATTTTATTTTATTTTATTTTATTTTATTTTATTTTATTTTATTTTATTTTATTTTTATTTTATTTTATTTTATTTTATTTTATTTTATTTTATTATTTTATTTTATTTTATTATTTTATTTTATTTTATTTTATTTTATTTTATTTTATTTTATTTTGTTTGTTTGTTTGTTTGTTTGTTTATTTATTTATTGTTAGAGTTGAAAGGGACCATGCGGGTCAAGTCCAACCCCCTGCCTAAGCAGGAACCCTATAGCATCCTAGTCAAATGGCAGTCCAATTTCCTCTTAAAAATGTCTAGAGTATTGGAGTTCACAACGTCCGCTGGTAGGTTGTTCCACTGGTTGATCGTTCTGACCATCAGGAAGTTCTTTCTTATTTCCAGGTTGAATCTCTCCTTGGTCAGCTTCCAGCCGTTTTTCCTCGTCCGGCCCTCCAGTGCCCTGGAGAATAAAGTGATCCCCTCCTCTCTGTGGCAACCCCTCGTATACCTGTAGACTGCTATCATGTCCATTCTGGCCCTCCTTTTCTCTAGGCTATCCATGCCCAGTTCCCGCAGTCTCTCTTCGTAAGTCTTGGTTTCTAGACCCCTGATCATTTTGGTTGCTCTTTTCTGCACCTTCTCCAGAGTTTCAATGTCTTTTTTGAAGTGTGGTGACCAGAACTGAACACAGTACTGTGTGGTCTGACCAGGGCGTGGTCTGACCAGGGCGTAGTAGAGTGGTATTAAGACTTCCCTGGTCTTGGAGTGAAGGACCCCCCCCCCCCTTCATGGGCATCCATCACACAATAGTGATATCACTGGCTAATACTTTTTAAACAAGAAGTCCGTCAGTATTTCTGACTTGAGTACGATATGATATATCGATTATTCATATGAAAGAAACACAATACTTGATAATACATGTCATAACAGTTGCAAGAATAATATTTGCCCCAAACTGGAAAAACAAATACATACCATCAAAAGAAAACTTGATTAGAAAAATCTTAGAATGCACTGAAATGGACAAACTTACAAAGGAAATACAAATAAAAGGGAAATAAAAATAATGGTAGAAATAGAGTACCCTACTATATGATGTATATGATGTATATCAACGTGAGGGTGATTTTCATGAGGGATAAAAGCATTCTTTCAGCCATAAGATGCAGCCACAAAGTATTCTTTTGAGTGGTTCAAGGTCATCCTATGTCCACCCACCTGGGCAGAAGTGAAAGGAGGACTTCCCATGCTGTCACAATCTGAGTGGGCGACGTGACAAATTTGTGGTTAGGGGACAAGGGATGTGAATTTTCAATGTGTAATATATGTATATTAATAGAAATCAAAAATGAAAGCGGAAAAACTGTAAAATTCAAACTGTAACAACAACTGTTGTGAAGAAGGAAATTGTATAAATTTCCAAGTCTGTTTTTTAAAAAAATGTTTAATAATTTAAAAAGAAAAAAGAAAGAAAGAAAGAAAGGAAAAGAAAGAAGAGTCTTTGCTGGAAATCTG
Organism: Erythrolamprus reginae; assembly: GCF_031021105.1. Lineage (NCBI taxonomy): Eukaryota > Metazoa > Chordata > Lepidosauria > Squamata > Dipsadidae > Erythrolamprus > Erythrolamprus reginae. The sequence goes on along the minus strand of NC_091953.1, from coordinate 126,657,364 downwards.
GTGATACTTTAACCTCCTCCTTAACGAATTGTATTAATCAGAATTATTCTTGGGATTCATCAAGAACAGAGAACCCAGAGATCAGTTTCAAGTAGCTCAATAATGCCCTTCTGATGCAAGGGATTACGGGGTCATTAAAAGACAAAAAAGGGTCTGAATACATTATTTAAATGTTGAAATAGTGGATTCAGAAGAGAATCAAATAGAAACCCACCAAAGTCATCCTTTATGAACTAAAAAGTGGATTCGTGTGGTTGAAATCCTCCTCCTAAGCAGAATTTTATGAGTTCTTTGCGGCTCTGGCATTAACTATGGAGTAAATCTATGCTAATCTGGGTGCTGATCACTGGTGGAGAGATGCTTGGGACTTTTTTGCTCCCCTTTTGGCTAATTAGTTGTATCAATGGAATGGAATGGAATGGAACGGAACGGAATGGAACAGAATGTGTTGGGTTGGGTTGGGTTGGGTTGGGATGGGATGGGATAGAAGAGGAGAGGAGAGGAGAGGAAGGAAGGAAGGGAAGGGAAGGGAAGGGAAGGGAAGGGAAGAGAAGAGAAGAGAAGAGGAACAGGAAAGAATGGGATGGGATGGGATGGGATGGAATAGAGTAGAGTAGAGTAGAGTAGAACAGAACAGAACACAAACTTCTTACAAATCTTTCTACTTAGAACCTGGTCATGGAACGAATTAAGTTCGTAAGTAGAGCTACCACTGTATTTAGACTATGACCTTCTATGTCAACATTGGGACATTGTTAAAGTCATCCCTCAGCAACCTCTAAGAGAGTGAAACAGTAGCATGGATTAGTGCTATTTCCTTTTGTGCATCCAGTTCTGCCCAAGTTGGTGCAAACTCAACAATTAATTTCCTATTTGCTTTTAGAGCTGTAAAAAATACACCTTACGAATTGTGTACCAATATTAAATGCAAATCTGATAATGCAGCAACAGATTTACAGGGTTGCAAATTTAGCTTTCTTCTGGTTTTCTATGCTTTCTCCATTTTATTTCTCACATTTCAGGCCTTGGAAGGAGAAATGGTGAAATAAGGCTGCAGGAAGAAGCGTAATTCAATGGCTGGCCTGCTGGATGTGATGAGAACATAATTCACAGGTGATAGATAACAGAAGGTAATTTTATGGTTAGTAAGAATGAGTTTGCATTTCTTGGGAGAGTTGCTATATAAATTTATAGATCTATTTGGTATGTACAGCATTTTAAATTTTAGTGGCAGTACGTACACGAAATGGTGGTGGAACAACATGTATATAGCAGGGACTGAGACCCTTTTAGGAGCCACTTACAAAATGTTCTGTAATTCAGCATGAAATAGGTTCAGCCTGCTTTTGCAAGCTAATTATAAATCATGTTCCCAGAAAAGAAAGATGTTATTAAGTATGAAGTGTCTGTATGTTTGTGATATTGTACGGTAAATAAATAGGTTTTTCTCTTACCCTCTAATTGTTTGAGTCAGACAAAAAAGTTGAGGAAGGCATTGTTGCCCCTTTTCCATACAAAATGATTAGGTTTTATATATATATATATATCAAGAATAGTCCTAAAAATGCGAGTTCCAGGTATATGTGTGAATGATGAGGCAGCAGCCATCTCGATCACCGGAACATAAAACTTTAATAAAACAACTTAGCTTTCGTTAGCGTGCTGCTAACTTCGTCAGAGTATTAAAATGCCATGGGAGACAATCACATTTATAAAGGATTGGATAAAGCCCCTAACAGAATTCTCCAGGTCAGGCATAGAAACCAGCTAAATGAGGGTGGAGCAACCCCTAATGGGAAACAAGGGAACATACTGGAGCAACACGGAGGTAGAGGGGGAGGGGCACAATGCAGGTTTAACGCAGGGGACAAGGGGGAATTAGAACAGTGCAGACCTAGGACGAGGGCATGGGCAAAAAAAAAAAAAAAAATTGCAAGAGCAGACATGTACCACCATAGAAAGTAACAACGGTAATTGGGGGAAGAAAGAAATATCAAATACCTCCAAAGCATTGCCTCGTAACTCCACCTCCTCCCTTGGGGAGGGAAATAGGCAACAGACACGAGTAAAAGCGGTAGTTCCCCCTTTAACCAGCATGATTAAGCCTACAATTAGGCTTGCTGCAGAGGGGAGGGAAGGGTGTGGCCCAGTGACGCGGGCTATGAGCAGACTGAGTAATGCTTTATAAATGTGATTGTCTCCCATGGCATTTTAATACTCTGACGAAGTTAGCAGCACGCTAACGAAAGCTAAGTTGTTTTATTAAAGTTTTATGTTCCGGTGATCGAGATGGCTGCTGCCTCATCATTCACACATATATATATATATATATATATATATATTTAAAAAACCTTATACAGTGGTACCTCTACTTACGAACTTAATTTGTTCCGTGACCAGGTTCTTAAGTAGAAAAGTTTGTAAGAAGAAGCAATTTTTCCCATAGGAATCAATGTAAAAGCAAATAATGCGTGCAATTGGGGAAACCACAGGGAGGGTGGAGGTCCTGTTTCCTCCCAGGAGATTCCTAGAGAGGCCCCACAGAGGCTTCTCCCCACCTTTTCCGGCCATTTTCTCACAGGAGATTTCTAGAGAGGCCCCATGGAGGCTTCTCCCTGCCTTTTTTGGTTACAGTTTCGAAGGCACTCAGGAACTCACAAAGTCTAGTTTAACAAAGAGAAAGACTACTGCTGACATCATAGTGGTTTTTCAATATTTGAGGGGCTGTCAAAGAGAAGAGGAGGCCAACCTGCTCTCTAGAACACCTGAGGACCAGACAAGGAAGTATCAGATGGAAGCTTAACAAAGAGAGATGATCCAACCTAGAGATCCTACCACTAAGAACAATTAATCAATGGAAAGGCTTGCGCTCAAAAGTTGTGAGTTTCCATCACTGGTGGTTTTTAAGAAGAGATTGGATAGCCATTTGTCTGAAATAATAATAATAATAATAATAATAATAATAATAATAATAATAATAATAATAATGTATTTATTTATTTATTATTTATTTATTACTTAGATTTGTATGCCGCCCCTCTCTGAAGACTCGGGGCGGCTCACAACACGTGGAAACAAATCATAAATAATCTAACAAATTTAAAATTAAAAGATTAAAAAGACCCCATATACTAACAGACATACACACAAGCATACCATATATAAATTAAACATGCCCAGGGGAAGATGTGTCAGTGTTGCATGTAAAATCTCCCAACATACACAATGATGAACTTTCACATAATGCCACATCTTCTATATACAGCTCTATACAGAGGTACAAAAAACCAGCCCAATGGACAAACCAAATGTTTGGAAAATGCACTTCCGGTTTGCCCATTGTGCTGTTTTTTTGCACTCCAGAGAGTTCAGGGAAGCTTCCTGAAGCCCCGGAGTGTAAAAAATACAGCTCAATGGGCAAACCAGAAGTGTGTTTTCTGAACTTCCAGTTTTCCCATGCACCCCTTTTTGGCACATGAACTGAAAAAAGTTCACCATCACTGCAATAAGAGAATACAATTCTTCCCTAATGCAACATTGCTTGCAGATCCCACTTCTGTTGCTAACAAGGCTAAATATTCCATCCTTGTTTTAAAAGGTAGGTTTAATTTTTTTCATTGGCCCTTCTTTCTTCTTCCTCCTTGACATGGGAACAGATTCTCTTCCATTGTTTAACTGTACAGTGGTACCTCTACTTAAGAACTTAATTCATCCCATGCCCAGGTTCTTAAGTAGAAAAGTTTGTAAGTAGAAGCAATTTTTCCCATAGGAATCAATGTAAAAGTAAATAATGCATGCAAACCCATTAGGAAAGAAATAAAAGCTTGGGAGGAGGAGGAGGAAGAAGAGGAGGAGGACAGTCGCTGCCGAAGGAAGAAGGTGAGGTGAGGGGAATAAAAAAAAAATCCAAAACTTTAAGGCTTAAAAAAAAGAGGGACTCTGAGGCAGCAAGGAGGAGCATACACCTTCTATACACCTGGCATGAGGCTGCCTCCCATACACTGCGCCAGAAAGAGAAACCCAGGGGGGATGACAGGAAACTGGCTGGGCCTTCGTGCCACTCGCAAATTTCCTGGGAAATTTTTCCAGGCTCGGGTTCTTAAGTAGAAAATGGTTGTTAAAAAGAGGTCAATAAATCTTGAACGCCCAGTTCTTGTCTAGAAAAGTTCTTAAGTAGAGGAGTTCTTAATAGAGGTACCACTGTAATTATTTTTAATAACTATAAAAATATAATATGACTTCTTTTGAAACTTATTGGAAACTTCAGATTGTGCAGAATGCGGCTGCGAGAGCTATCATAGGGCTTCCTAGATTTGGCCACATCTCTCCAACACTCCGCGGCCTGCATTGGCTTTCGATCAATTTCCGGTCACAATTCAAAGTGTTGGTAATGACCTATAAAGCCCTACATGGCATCGGACCAGAATACCTCTGGAACTGTCTTCTGCCACACGAATCCCAGGGGCCAATTATGTCCCACAGAGTTGGCCTTCTCTGGCTCCCGTCAACTAAACAATGCCGGTTGGTGGGCCCCAGGGGGGAGCCTTCTTTGTGGTGGCCCCGGCCCTTTGGAATCAACTCCCCCCAGAGATTAGAACCGCCCCCACCCTCCTTCATCTTCGGAGAAGGGTGGCATACACATCTAATAAATTATTATTATTATTGTTGTTGTTGTTGTTGTTGTTGTTGTTGTTGTTGCTGTTGTTGTTAATCCCAGTGCCTGGCCATGTATATATTTTCAATGAAACTTTTTCTAATTTAAAAAAAACACCACCTCTTCTTGGACATAAATCAGTTGTGAGTATCTGAAGCACCTGAGATGCTTCCTCTTTTATTCATAAACTTGCCCACAATGCCCAGAGAGACTACAACTAAGAGCAAGTAAATTGGTGGTGTAGAAAACCTACCACAAAATTGTAATGGCTGGATTGTCCACGCACAAAATTTCACCCTGTGTTAACTGGGAGGGCCTTTTCTTGTTCTGTATACCTCTGTGCTAAACAGCACTACACTTTAATTACACTGTTTCATTTTTGTGTTATTTCCACGGATATCTCACTGTTTAACTCCTTGTACTATTAAGGAGAGAAGTTGTTTTAAATGTCACGAGAATGGGATATTAAATTGACCCATTTGCAATCAATAATACAGGTACGTATATCCTCCTAGGACTGAATGTTCACTAAATATTTTCGCTTTGCTGTTTTTCTGCTTTGTTGACAAGTTGACCAACAGCTCCTTTCTTTGCAAAACGAGTAGAGATTTATGGATGATGGGTCCACGGGTCCATGGGTGGAGGTGGAAACATGATATTTAGAGTATCAGCAAGAAGAACAATAAATCTTCTACTTACAAAAAGAGAGAAGGAAGTAAAGACAAAAGACTATGTGTCAACGGACAGATTCAGTGGGATAAGCAACAGTAAATATATTTGTTAAGGCTGGGCATGTCCCAGAACAGAGTTGGCAGAAATACTCTTGATTTCTCGTGAGCTCAAAAACAGCTCAGCTCCTTTCCAACTTCCAGAAGACCAACTCAGAGAACTTCTGATCATGGGAAGGGAAGAGTGAATACAGTAGTATCTCTAGATACGAGCTGCTCCACATGCGAGTATTCCAAGTTACGAGCCGTGACGCGTGATAAATTTCTGCTCGACACCCGAGCTCAAATTCGGGATATGAGCCGAGCTTCCACTAGGTGGCGCAAGAATCTCCCTGCTTCCAGTTATCTCGGCGCGAAAAACAAAGTCTAAAGGCATTCGTTCGAGATGCGAGTTGATCGACTTACGAGCTCGGGTCTGGAACGAATTAAACTCGTATGTCGAGGTACCATTGTATATCAAAAATGGTTTGTAGTGAAACCATTAAAACACACGTGCCAAGCATCTACTCTGGTTTATTTGGCATAATACATGAGCAACCCTATTCAGAAGGATTATAAGGCTACCATTCAACTGTTACAAGTGTCCTACATCAAGGACACTATTCAACATAGTAGTAAGACCTTCCTTACACTGGTGGGTTTCCCATTTTCTTACCACCAGTTCACCACCTTCTACTTATGCACTTTGTTCACTTACACACCTTCCAAGAATATCATGGCCTTAAAAATGGGCCTGAATAGGACTGAATAGAGCTGTGATGGGGGGCGGGTCCCAGTGAAGGGCTGCAAAAAAGTGGGTGTGGCGGCTTATTTTGTGGGTGTGGCCATGTGACCAGGTGGGAGTGGCTTGACAATCATGGGACCAGGGGTGGCATAAAGGTCGTGTGACTGGCTTAAAGATGGTCAACTTGATGTCACTAATGTCAAAGGTTTGGGTTAGGGTTAGGGTACTTGGCCTCTCCTTGCCTCAAAGAGATACAATTTCTCTATCTATTTACTATTACTGAACATCCAAAATATACTATTTAATTCTATGTATATATGCCATACGTGTACATACATGTTACACATAGGCACGCAAAAATATACATTATCTACTATAAAGTGTATGTGTATGTACACACACACAAATGCATGCACAGCTCTTCTAAAATTGTACACATTCAACTTCATTTACTGCGATAGGAAAAACAAACCCAGAGCCCAGAAGGGAAAAAAAAGGGGAAAAAGTCAAAAATTTTCTACCGGTTCTGTGCTGCAAACTTGACTGTAAAAAATACGACTTTAGTAATCGAGTTGTCAAAGCATGGAACTCATTACCGGACTCCGTGATGTCATCCCCTAACCCCCAACATTTTACCCTTAGACTTTCCATGGTTGACTTCCCCAGATTCCTAAGAGTTCAGTAAGGGGCGTGCCTAAGTGCACTAGTGTGCCATTCGTCCCCTGTCCTATTGTCTCTCCTATATCTCCTATATCTTTTCTTCTATTCCTATATCCCTTCTCTATTCTTTCATTGATATATTTTATTCCTATATATTCTCTTCTATTCTTTCTCTGATATATTTTACTACGAGTTTATCCTCTATAAACCTTCATTGTGTATTGGACAAAATAAATAAATAAATAAAAATAAATAAAATACCCGACCAAATTTTTTTAGCCGTTTCTGCATACCTGAGCCCATCCTTGGTGGATCCTCATGTGATTTTCGCTATGGGTTTGAGCGAACCGATCCGAACCGGCTGAATACCACTTCTGCTTCCTTACCTTCGTAGTCTCATCTCTCACATTCTCTAATCTGTTTTAAAAACAGCCCTCGACTGACGGCTTTCACAGTTGTGTTAAACAAAAGGTTTAGTTAGGAACAAGAAAGCAACCATAATGTTCACCCTAAACCCAAGCGTCAGTCAGACACAACCAATGTTTGCTCGCACAGCAAGCTCTTTCTCTGGGTAATTGGGAGTTACAACCGGTATCTGAGGCTGATCATTCTTTGATATTTGAAATGATGGATCTTTATGGGAAAAGAAGACAAATCACAGGACCAGGTCTTCTAAAACGCTCACCATTGTAAACGCTCCTCCTAGTGGTAAATTTCTGCACAGTTCTTTTGGCTGATTAATAAGCAGCAACTCTTGGTCAAGGAATCTGTGATTAGAATGCTATCGATCGAGTCCTAGTTCACTTTTAGTGTGTAAAAACAAACATACCCAGAACAGCGAAATAAAATGTCAGTGGAGATTCTCATGGTTGTCCCAAAGATGCTTTTTAAAAGAAGCAACCTGATTTTCTTTGTTTTTCCTTTGTTAGCATTCCGCACTGGGCTTATACCCAATGTTAGAATACTGAACTTGAAACCAGAGTATAGTTATTATTTATTTATTTATTATTCATTAATTGGATTTGCATACCACCCCTCTCCGAGGACTTGGGGCGGCTCACAACATATCAAAAGAACATAGCAAATACAGTGTTCCCTCAATTTCCGCGGATGATGCGTTCCGAGACCGTCCGCGAAAGTCGAATTTCCGCGAAGTAGAGATGCGGAAGTAAATACACCATTTTTGGCTATGGACAGTATCACAAGCCTTCCCTTAAGACTTTAAACCCCTAAATTACCATTTCCCATTCCCTTAACAACCATTTACTCACTATTATTACTGGTACTCACCATTGAATAAGACACTTAGTGATCCTGATATTTATAAACGTAATTATTTATTAACAATTATTATTTTTTGTCATTTATTTGCAAAAATTATTAGTTTGATGATGACATATGACGTCATTGGGTGGGAAAAACCGTGGTATAGGAAAAAAAACCACGAAGTATTTTTTAATTAATATTTTTTGAAAAACTGTGGTATAGGCTATTCGCAAAGTTCGAACCCGCGAAAATCGAGGGAACACTGTACATTTAAAATCCAATTAATATGACTAAAAGACTTAAAAGAAAAAAAACCTCAAATATACTTATAGAGATTCTTCACCATTCACAAGACATACTAAAACACTCATTGGTTAGGGGGCTAGCATCTAATGGCCCCAAGCCTGGTGGCATAGATAGGTCTTTAAACTTTTACAGAAGGCAAGGAGGGTGGGGGCCATGTGAATCTCAGGGGGAATCTGATTCCAGAAGACTGGGCCCCACAGAGAAGGCTAGTTGACGGGACCCTGAGTAGGCCGACCTGACAGGGCACTGGGATTCATGCGGCAGAAGGCAATCTCGGAGGTATATGTGGCAGTGGTTCTTGTTCAGCCAATAACACAGGCTGATATAGTAGAATATAAATATTATTTACAATGTATACAATACACTAAATAGCATATACAATCAGCTACATACATATCGAAATCAATCAATCATATTTTATTTATTTACTTACTTACTTACTTACTTACTTACTTACTTACTTACTTACTTACTTACTTACTTATTTATTTATTTATTTATTTGATTTGTATGCCGCCCCTCTCCGTAGACTCAGGGTGGCTAACAACAATGATAAAAAACAGCATGTAACAATCCAATTAATAAAACAACTAAAAACCCTTATTATAAAACCAAACATACAAACAAACATACCATGCATAACTTGTAATGGCCTGGGGGAAGGAATATCTTAACTCCCCCATTCCTGGCGGCATAAGTGAGTCTTGAGTAGTTTACAAAAGACAGGGAGGGTGTGGGCAGTTCTAATCTCCGGGGGGAGTTGGTTCCAGAGGGCCAGGGCTGCCACAGAGAAGGCTCTTCCCCTGGGGCCCGCCAAACAACATTGTTATATAGTTGTAAACAGCAGCTAACCATCAATATTATACACAGTTCCATACAATACCATAATATAATACGTGGATCAATATGAAGCACATGGCAAGTACATAGGCCATTTAGCACACAGCAATATAGTATATTATTAGCACACAGCAGTATTAAGCACACAGCTATATCTTAGCACACAGCAAAACTTAGCACACATCAATAGCAAGCATTAGCAAGACTAACCGCAATAGCTACCAACAACCAACAATACAATGCAATACAATAGAGAGCAACACATCTGTCTCCCTTTTATGGCTAATTGCAGCCTAGCTCTTAAAGTACACTATTTCCTCCAATCATACACTGCTGGTTAGTTCATATATTGACAAACCCAACTGGTGCTGTGCGTAGTACTGACATCCTTGAAGACATTTCACTTGTCACATAAGACGCTTCATCAGCTCAGAGTTCAGAGCTGAAGAGGCTCCTTGGATGTGAAGTGTTGGGGTTAGCTCTGGCCCTGCTCCTGCCCCAAGGACTGTGGATGTGGGGGAGACATCCACATGCTGCAGGCCTGTTTTGCCCCCGGTGGAATCTGATGCTGAAGGCTCCTCTGACCAAGAAGACATGAGTGACAGGGAGGAGGAGAGTGTGGCAGACAGCTCAGAAGGAGATCAATTATCTATCTCCTCCTTGGATTCAGAACAAGAGTTAATGATACAGCCACGCATGCGGAGAGCAATGCATAGGCAACAACAACTGAGAGATTATTATCAAAGAAAATGAGGCCCCCTGTGGTTGGGTGGGGCTGTGGTAATTAGTGAGGCTGCTATAAATAGCAGCCTGTGGGTTTGGCCATTGTGGAGGATTATCTGATCGTTGTGTTTCATGACTGCTTTACTGACTTTGACTTTTTGTGTGCTGATTTTTCCCCGCTTTGAAACTAAACCAGGGCAAAGTGTGTTTCACTTTGTGAAAGAAGAAGGACTGTGAATTGCCTCACAGCTGCAAGCTAAGTATCACAGGACTGATAAGGGACTTGTACAAATTACCAGTTTGTTTGGAGACCAGTGTTCTTTGCTATACCAAAAGAGGGCTTGGTTTAAGTGAATTTTCATTATAAAGAACATTGTTTTGAATTTTCAAGCGTGTGTGTGTCTGAAATTTGTACCTGTGAATTTTTGGGAGGAGTCTACCAGAGAGCCCGACAGAACATGAAGTGAAACATCTTCAAAGAAAAACGAAAGCGTCCAATTGTCTCTTGAAAAAGCACCTTAGGGACACCAAAATCAAATCAGCAGAAATGTGGAATTGACGGATGCTTGTGTACACGTCTGTCTTATTTCCCTGATATCCAAACTGGAAGGGAATAAAATAACCTTTACTGTACAGTGGGAATGAACAGGAGTCGATGATTCATCTCCACGAATCTGCTTGTTGAATTTGATGGATCATTCTTAAAAGCAACGCTGCTAATCTTCAGGTTTTCTTTTTTAGGTTATTCACAGATCAGTGGGTTTTCCGGCTAATACGAGTCCTGATGCTCTTCTCCCTCCATACGTGGTATTCATCATATCTTGACAAGAAAAGACCTCCAGTCTGCAAATGACCTTCACTGAAATAAGACATGTAAGTGACTTCTTTGCAAAAGGGATAATTTTTATTTTTATTTTTTACAGCTGAATCAAAAATACTAATTAGCACACAGACATACACGAGTGCGGAGGCTGAAAGGCAACCCTGGTTTGTTCTGCACTTGGGAATTCTCTCCGAGATGGACTTTTAGGGAGGTTTTTTATTATTGCTAAGTGGGAAATGATATGAATATTACCTCGCTTTATTATTAACTGCCAATTCACCAAGAAGGGAAACCCACACGAGTGCCTTATCAGTCTGAAATGAGCTGCTGCCTTTAAAATATTTAGGTCTTCCCATTAGTTCCTGTCAATCTGAAAGAAAGTGATGCTTGATTTGACTTGTACAGGAGAGCAGAATAAGATAAGATGCAGGAACTAGAATGAAATGGGCTAGTCACTCTCTTAAAGCGAAATACCACTCACACATCATCATGAAATCTCCCAAATTGTAAAGCCTACAAACCTGAAACTTGAAACGTATGTTCCTCCTGGCTTCTTGGTGAAGGGTTTTTCAAAATGACCATCAAATCATTGGTATTTTTTATACAGTATTATATTAATTAACACATTCTGATGCTAAGGATGTTCTACATCTCTATTAGATGTTCTACTCCCCCTCCCCACCTGAAAAGAACCCTGTTCCAACTGCCAGTCATCTTATATTAATACACTCTGATGCTAAGGAGTTACACATTCTACATAAATTTTCAAGCTTTAAGTGTCAATGTATCAAGCCCAATCGTAACTACTCACTAATTTTCAAGATTTAACTGTCAATTTATCAAGCCTGATCACATAGTTTTGTAGTCAAGCATGGGTAACCAGCTATAAGTAATTGATATTTCAGAGAGCCTTGCATCTCCTGTAGGGAGGGACAGTGGCATGGCTGAGAGGTTATTCTCACTTCCATCAACTTGTGCTTGGAAACGCAGCAGGTTGATCAGTATTGACAATGTGTGATTTATGGACAGGGGAGGGGGAATATAGGAGGTACACTTCATTCTGTTGGTGCAAATAGTTGTGTGTTGCCATCTGTTCCAAAGGGATGGATGTTTCACAGAAAACATCTCACACAGAAGAAACCTTGTGGTTTATTTTCCTAGAAATCCAGGCAGGGAATTATTCTATTCTATTCTATTCTATTCTATTCTATTCCATTCCATTCCATTCCTTGGATCAACTAACTTACATGTCAATGGATCTACTTTAAGGATGACTAAACCTGGGCTCTCCTCATCAAAGGCATCATCTTTGTACATAATTCCAAAACTATAAAACTATGACCTATAAAGCCCTTCATGGCACCGGACCAGAATATCTCCGGGACCGCCTTCTGCCGCACCAATCCCAGTGACCGGATAGGTCCCACAGAGTTGGCCTTCTCCGGGTCCCGTCGACTAAACAATGTCATTTGGCGGGACCCAGGAGAAGAGCCTTCTCTGTGGCGGCCCCGACCCTCTGGAACCAGCTCCCCCCAGATATCAGAGTTGCCCCCACCCTCCTTGCCTTTCGCAAGCTCCTTAAAACCCACCTCTGTCGTCAGGCATGGGGGAATTGAAAATTTTTTCTCCCTTCCCCCTAGGTTTATAGAATTTATACATGGTATGTTTGTTGGTATGATTAGTCTCTTAAATTGGGGTTTTTTAGATTACTTTTTAATATTAGATTTGTTACATTGTTTTTTATTGTTGTTAGCCACCCCGAGTCTTCGGAGAGGGGCGGCATACAAATCTAAATAAACTAAACTAAACTAAACTAAACTAAATATGCATGCAGGCCATTTTTTGGCTCCCGGTACCCTTGTCTACTTCAAAGGTACATTGTTTATCCATAACTCTAGAAATAATAACTTAAAAATAAATTGATTGCTTTGGTTCAGTGTTTTTGTGTCAGTTGCTTTCGTCTTTGGGATTTGCAGCTCTCATAAATTAATGGAACAAGCCCCCTGATAGAGCTTAATATTAGAAAAAGAGCTGAGAACTTCATGGCAGGATAAAACCAAATGAAGGTACATTTAACCCCAAACTTTCTGTCCAAAACGGCGATCAAACTGCTTGTGAAAAATCATCCGGACATGGCAATAGATGATTCTGGCCTATTTTTGAATAGAGTTTTGGTATGCTTTGGACATTATTCCCCCAATGATTCCAGACAGAACCGAACTGGTTTATCAATCTCTTAGAAATCAGCTCTTTGTTTTTGTCACTTCTACATAGCTCAGACAGATGACTGTCCTACGAAAGACCTTTCTTAAAAATGCAGGAAGGATTTGGAAAAGAATTTATTTTATTTATTTATTTATTTTGTTCAATACACAATTGAGGGTTTTAATGGGTATATATCTATATACACATAGTAAAATACATGATGAAGGTTATAGAGGAGATACTCATAGTAAAATATATCTAAGAAAGAATAGAAGAGAAGATATAGTAATAGAACATATCAATGAAAGAATAGAAGAAGAGATATAGGAATAGAAGAAAGGTATAGGAGATATAGGAAAGCAATAGGACAGGGGACGGAAGGCACTCTAGTGCACTTGTACTCGCCCCTTACTGACCTCTTAGGAATCTGGATAGGTCAAGCGTAGATAATCTAAGGGTAAAGTGTTGGGGGTTTGGGGATGACACTATGGAGTCCGGTAATGAGTTCACGCTTCAACAACTCGGTTACTGAAGTCATATTTTTTACAGTCAAGTTTGGAGTGGTTAATATTAAGTTTAAATCTTATGTGCTCTTGTGTTGTTGTGGTTGAAGCTGAAGAATGGCTGAGTGAGAAAGTCTCAGGTTTCCCACCTATTTGCAGTGGTTCCAATCTGGGTTCTGTAGCCCATATCCCATCCCAGGAAGGAAAGGGGGAAAAGGCTGGAGAAGGTAGAGGCGGAGCTCTTGCCTCTTGCCAAAAGCAGGAGGTTGTGAGTTTGATCCTGGGTGCATAGCTAGAGGTATAACAAGCAGGAAGAGGGAGACTGTGATCCTGCTGTATAGAACACTGGTGAGACCACATTTGGAATACTGTGTCCAGTTCTGGAGACCTCACCTACGAAAAGATATTGGTAAAATTGAACAAGTCCAAAGACGGGCTACAAAAATGGTGGAAGGTCTTAAGCATAAAAGGTATCAGGAAAGACTTCAAGAACTCAATCTGTATAGTCTGGAGGACAGAAGAAAAAGGGAGGACATGGTCAAAATATTTAAATATGTTAAAGGGTTGAATAAGGTTCGGAAGTGTTTTTAATAGGAAAGTGAACACAAGAACAAGGGAACACAATCTGAGCTTAGTTGGGGGAAAGATCAAAAGCAACATGAGAAAATATCTTTTTACTGAAAGAGTAGTAGATGCTTAGAACAAACCTCCAGCAGACGTGGTTGATAAATCCACAGTAACTGAATTTAAACATGCCTGGGATAAACATAGATCCATCCTAAGATAAAATACAGGAAATAGTATCAGGGCAGATTAGATGGACCATGAGGTCTTTTTCTGCCGTCAATCTTCTAGGTAGAGGCAGATGTAGGGTCTCCTGCTTGGGCAGGGGGTTAGACTAGATGACCTGCAAGGTCCCTTCCAACACTGTTAACCTGTTAAAGACCCAGTGCCAGTAGACTGTCCACTGTCAGAGGAGGTGGGACACGATGACAGTGGTGACATCGTATGTTCCGACTGTCCATCCTTTGATGGAACCTCATCTGCAGTACTAGAAAGAAAAACTGACTTTCCTGATTCTTACTACAATAATTAGAGCCCCCAAGGTCAACCCCGTGCTGGAAACTGAACATATGGATGCTCTGACCCTTGGCAGGCTGGGAATCAATTCTCCTCTGAGACTAAGTAGAGCATCTCCTTCCTTTCTGCCTTCAGATTAGCCAAAGCTTTCTCCCATCCTCTGAAAGGTTTATGAGAAGAACTGATCAAGGACCTTGTCTGGTCCAATCAGGTGACTAATGAAGAAGCAAAGATCACATGTGATTTTTTTTTCTACTTTATGGGTCATTTTGCCCAGCCAGCCAACAAAGCTGAACATTAATTGGCTGCAAGTGATACACAACCTCAATGTCATTTTTCCACTGTGGAACCCCAAAACTATGAAATACGGCTTTCCTGATAGAAGAAAATCCATGCGTTCTTTCCTCTGTCTCACAACACACCGAACACAGCGCGAACGGTGAGAAGCGCTCTGTTTCGTGATAATTAAAATTTACGGTTGCACTTCAGCAATAGGGCAATTCTAGGAGATGCAATTATCATGAGATAATGACCATAGCTTGTTAGAAGATGTACAGGCAGCCAAATGGCTCTAATGAAGCACCGGAGGTGAGCTAAAATTATTTATCGGTAAGCGCAGAGTATTTCTCCCGCAACAGCCTGACTGCGTGCGATGTGGGGCTCGGAGGAACGAATTCCGGAAATGCTCTCTGTTCCTTCTCCGTCTTTCTTTCATCATTTGAATCCCATAATAAGCAATCAAGCATGACAATCAATGCATGCCTAAAGGATAGCAGGCACTTCTCCGACAGCAAGAAGTTTGTGCAAACTTCTGTTTTCCAAGGCATCAGAGGGAAGAAATAAATTCTTTTCAAAGCACGGGCTGTCACTTAGTGTTGCTTAATTGGTTTGTACTTTTTTTTTGGAGAAGTTTGCTCTTTAAATAAATGCAGGAGGGAGTGTGTGTCTCCATATGGCATGAATGCACAACCAACAATCCTCTCTTGCGTTGATGAAACATCAGGATATCAGGCTAAAGCAAACTTTCTTTAGAGATGCAAAACAAAGGGATTCACCCTTCCCCTAAAAATTGACATTGGGGTCACAGGGATACAAAGCATTACTGATATTACTGTGATAATTTGAATAATCAAATTATCACAGATAATCCCCACTCGGTTAAAGACCTTGGTATACTAATAACAAAAGATTTAAGTGCCAAAGCCCACTGCAACAATATAGCCAAGAAGGCTTCAAGAGTTGTAAACCTAATCCTACGTAGCTTCTGCTCTGGCAATCTCACACTACTTACCAGAGCTTACAAAACTTTTACCAGACTCATCCTCGAATACAGCTCATCTGTTTGGAACCCATATTGCACCTCAGACATTAACACCCTTGAAAATGTCCAAAGATACTTCACCAGAAGAGCCCTTCACTTCTCCACTCGAAACAGAATACCCTATGAGACTAGACTTTCAATCCTGGGCTTAGAAAGTTTAGAACTAAGACGCCTTAAACAAGATCTAAGTATTGCCCACAAGATCATATGCTGCAACGTCCTGCCTGTCGGCGACTACTTCAGCTTCAACCACAACAACACAAGAGTGCACAACAGATTTAAACTTAATATTAACCGCTCCAAACTTGACTGTAAAAATATGACTTCAGTAACCAAGTTGTCAAAGCGTGGAACTCATTACCGGACTCCATAGTGTCATCCCCAAACCCCCAACACTTTACCCTTAGATTATCTACCGTTCACCTATCCAGATTCCTAAGAGGTCAGTATGGGGGAGAGTACAAGTGCACTAGTGTGCCTTTCGTCCCCTGTCCTATTGCTCTCCTATATCTCCTATACCTTTCTTCTATTCCTATATCTCTTCTTCTATTCTTTCATTGATATGTTCTATTACTATACCTTCTTTTCTATTATTTCTTAGATATATTTTACTATGAGTATCTCCTCTATAACCTTCATCATGTATTTTACTATGTGTATATAGATATATACCCACTAAAACCCTCATTGTGTATTGGACAAGATAAATAAATGAAATAAATGAAATGATTTGGGGGGGGGGGGTTGCTTAGGGATCTGAAGGCAATTTTCCAACCACTTATATATGACGGAAGTTTTATATTCTGCCTACTGGAAATAATTAGTTGAAAAACAGGTATTACTCGCTAATTATAGTTATAAAATTATCTGACATATTTGTCAAATGTTACCTAACATATTCATGGGGGTTTTTTTAATCTCTGTGATGCTTGGCACAATGCCATCACTCAACAATTTTAAAAAGGCACAAGTCAGATAACTTCAGAAAATTAGAATACCCGCAGCAATAGCATTTAGGCTTATACACCACTCCATAGTGCTCCATAGCACTCTCTAAGTGGTTTGCAAGTGTCAGCATGTTGTCCACAACAAGCTGGGTCCTCATTTTACCAACCTCAGAAGTATAGAAGGCTAAGTCAACCTTGAGCCGGTCAGAATCAAACTTCAGGCTGGAGGGCAGAGTTAGCCTGCAATACTGTATTCTAACCACTGTGCCAGCACAGAAATGCAGTACTGTATACAGTGTTCCCTCACTTTTTTGGGGTATGCATTCCGAGACCACCCGCGAAAGTCGAATTTCCGCGAAGTAGAGATGCGGAAGTAAATACACTATTTTTGGCTATGAACAGTATCACAAGCCTTCCCTTAACACTTTAAACCCCTAAATTGCAATTTTCCATTCCCTTAGCAACCATTCAGATTATTACTCACCATGTTTATTTATTAAAGTTATTTAAAAAATATTTATTAAAGGCAGACGAAAGTTTGGCGATGACATATGACGTCATCGGGTGGGAAAGACTGTGGTATAGGGGGGGAAAACCGCAAAGTATTTTTTAATTAATATTTTTGAAAAACCCGTGGTGTAGACTTTTCGCGAAGTTCGAACCCGCGAAAATCGAGGGAACACTGTATACTGTAATTACAAATACAATTGCAACCAGCTTGCATTCCATTTTGCTGTTGTTAGTTGTAAAGTCATGTCAACTCCATGGACAACGTTCCTTGAGACCTTCCTGTTCTTTACCATCCTCTAGAGTCCATTTAAACTTATCCTTACTGTTTGAGTGCCACTTCCTTCTCTCTCATCCCCTTCTTCTTTTGCCCTTAATCATTCCCACCATTACATAGGCTCTTGTCCAGTGAGTCCATCTACTCAATAGGTGGCCAAACTATTTGAGTTTCATCTTCAGGATCTGGACATTTAAAGAACAGTCAGGGTTGATCTCTTCTAGGACTGACTGGTTTGATCGCCTTGCAGTCCAAGTTTGATCACCTTGCAGCCCAAAGGCCTCAATAAAGAGAAATCATATATCAATACAGTCATTCATAGCTCATCTATTAAGGATGGCATAAAAATCTAATTAGTAATAGTAAAATAAAAATAAAAATAAAAATAAAAATAAAAATAAAAATAAAAATAAAAATAAAAATAAAAATAAAAATAAAAATAAAAATAAAAATAAAAATAAAAATAAAAATAAAAATAAAAATAAAAATAAAAATAAAAATAAAAATAAAAATAAAAATAAAAATAAAAATAAAAATAAAAATAAAAATAAAAATAAAAATAAAAATAAAAATAAAAATAAAAATAAAAATAAAAATAAAAATAAAAATAAAAATAAAAATAAAAATAAAAATAAAAATAAAAATAAAAATAAAAATAAAAATAAAAATAAAAATAAAAATAAAAATAAAAATAAAAATAAAAATAAAAATAAAAATAAAAATAAAAATAAAAATAAAAATAAAAATAAAAATAAAAATAAAAATAAAAATAAAAATAAAAATAAAAATAAAAATAAAAATAAAAATAAAAATAAAAATAAAAATAAAAATAAAAATAAAAATAAAAATAAAAATAAAAATAAAAATAAAAATAAAAATAAAAATAAAAATAAAAATAAAAATAAAAATAAAAATAAAAATAAAAATAACAATAAAAATAAAAATAAAAATAAAAATAAAAATAAAAATAAAAATAAAAATAAAAATAAAAATAAAAATAAAAATAAAAATAAAAATAAAAATAAAAATAAAAATAAAAATAAAAATAAAAATAACAATAAAAATAAAAATAAAAATAAAAATAAAAATAAAAATAAAAATAAAATAAAAAAAATAAAAATAAAAATAAAAAAAATAATAAAAATAAAAATAAAAAAAATAAAAATAAAAATAAAAATAAAAATAAAAATAAAAATAAAAATAAAAATAAAAATAAAAATAAAAATAAAAATAAAAATAAAAATAAAAATAAAAATAAAAATAAAAATAAAAATAAAAATAAAAATAAAAATAAAAATAAAAATAAAAATAAAAATAAAAATAAAAATAAAAATAAAAATAAAAATAAAAATAAAAATAAAAATAAAAATAAAAATAAAAATAAAAATAAAAATAAAAATAAAAATAAAAATAAAAATAAAAATAAAAATAAAAATAAAAATAAAAATAAAAATAAAAATAAAAATAAAAATAAAAATAAAAATAAAAATAAAAATAAAAATAAAAATAAAAATAAAAATAAAAATAAAAATAAAAATAAAAATAAAAATAAAAATAAAAATAAAAATAAAAATAAAAATAAAAATAAAAATAAAAATAAAAATAAAAATAAAAATAAAAATAAAAATAAAAATAAAAATAAAAATAAAAATAAAAATAAAAATAAAAATTTAATCACCGTTCTCCAAAATGGTGAATAGTTGAAGCCACATGTTTGTCTTTCAAATGCTGACTCCCAGGAAGCCTTTCAACTGCAAGTTCAATTTCTTTCATTTTCCCAATCCTAGATGATAAACTTCAGAAGAATAGAAACATCTCATTTACTTATGGTTTGTTTCACAAGTAGAGAGCTGTATATGATACAACTTTTTTCTGCTTCTTTTCCACTCTCAAGATTCCTCTTATTCCTTTTTTACCTTCGACACAGCGTTGCATTCTAATACAAATGTTTTTATGTACCTATATTATGTAGATGTCAAACCTGTTACAGGTAAAAATAGGGACTTGCTTGGCATTGAGGCTGGTAAAAAAGATAGGAGGTGCTTTTTGATTGGTTGGTGAAAAAGATAGGAGCCATGTTTTCCTTGGCTGGTGATAATTTGAACCAATGACAATTGTCCATTTATATGGCATTGCATTTGTTCTGTTGAGCTCCCTGGTAGAATCCGCCCGGAAATTCACAAACACAAATTTCAGACACACACACGTTTGAAAATTCAAAACAATGTTCTTTATACTGAAAATTCAAATAAATTAAGCCCTCTTTTGGTACAGTGATCCCCCGTTTATTGCGTCCCCAACCATTGCGAACAGGGTACTTCGCGATTTTTCAACCCAGAAGTCAAAATACCATCTACGCATGCGTGCGTTTTTCTATGGGCACGCATGCGTAGATGGCAACCGGCTTCCCTGGGTCTTCCCCCTCTTGCTGGCGTCAGCGAGGAGTTTCCCCACCGCCCACGCAAACTCCTCGCTGCCGCCCGCCCTTCGCCCGCCGACGCGGTTCATTCTCGCCGCTTTCGAGCTGAGTCCAGAAGAGAATTCGCTCCCGGACTCAGCTCGAAAGCGCCGAGAGCCAGCGTGGACAAGCCATTCGCTAGCGCTGGCTATCGGCACTTTTGAGCTGAGTCCTGGAGCGAATTCGCTCCCGGACTCAGCTCGAAAGCGCCGAGAGCCAGCGTGGACAAGCCATTTGCTAGCGCTGGCTATCGGCGCTTTTGAGCTGAGTCCGGAAGAGAATTCGCTCCCGGACTCAGCTCAAAAGCGCCGATAGCCAGCGTGGACAAGCCATTCGCTAGCGCTGGCTATCGGCGCTTTTGAGCTGAGTCCGGAAGAGAATTCGCTCCCGGACTCAGCTCGAAAGCGCCGATAGCCAGCGTGGACAAGCCATTCGCTAGCGCTGGCTATCGGCGCTTTTGAGCTGAGTCCGGAAGAGAATTCGCTCCCGGACTCAGCTCGAAAGCGCCGAGAGCCAGCGCGGAGGAGCCGAAGATTGGGGGCGGCGCGGCTATTTTAAAATGTCGCCGCCGGCATGGGGGGCTTGCCAGCACCCCCCGGACCCCCAACCCGGGTTTGGGGGGCTGCTAGGAAGCCCCCCATGCCGGCGGCAAACAGCCGCGCCGCCCCCAATCTTCGGTTCCTCGCTAGCGCTGTGGGAGTAAAAACACCATCTGCACATGCGCAGATGGTGTTTTTACTTCCGCAGCGCTACTTCGCGAAAACCCGCTCGTTGCGGGGGGTCCTGGAACGGAACCCTCGCAACGAGCGGGGGATCACTGTA
Source organism: Erythrolamprus reginae (assembly GCF_031021105.1). Classification (NCBI taxonomy): domain Eukaryota; kingdom Metazoa; phylum Chordata; class Lepidosauria; order Squamata; family Dipsadidae; genus Erythrolamprus; species Erythrolamprus reginae. Next base: position 126,636,520 of record NC_091953.1, on the reverse strand, counting down.
TAGCCAAGAGCACTCGTCTCCAAACAAACTGGTAATTTGTGCAAGTCCCTTATCAGTTCTGAGATACTTAGCTTGCAGCTGTGAGGCAATTCACAGTCCTTCTTCTTTCACAAAGTGACACACACTTTGCTCTGGTTTAGTTTCAAAGCAAGGAAAAATCAGCACAAAAAGGTCAAAGTCAGCAAGGCAGGCACGAAACACAACGATCAGATAATCCTGCACAATGGCCAAACCCACAGGCTGCTATTTATAGCAGCCTCACTAATTACCACAGCCCCACCCAACACAGGTGGCCTCATTTTCTTTGATAATAATCTCTCAGTTGTTGCTGCCTATGCATCGCTCTCCGCATGCGTGGCTGTATCATTAACTCTTGTTCCGAATCCAAGGAGGAACTAGATAATTGATCTCCTTCTGAGCTGTCTGCCACACTCTCCTCCTCCCTGTCACTCATGTCTTCTTGGTCAGAGGAACCTTCATGAGCAGAGTCCACCGGGACAATTTTGACACAACGTTGCATTTGAATATATGTGTTTTTTATATACCTACTATTATATTGATGTCACACCTGTGACAGGTAAAAACATTGCTACCAGGTGAAAGAACTGCTCATTCTGCTTTAAAATTGCCATTCAATATACAACATGCAAAGGTCTGAGCAGGACCTTTCAAAGGTGAAGGTGTCCTCATTCCTCCTCAATTTCAGAGATTGCAATCCCCAATTGACCATCAACAAAGCTCAAGGCCAATCTTTAGGATTGTGCGGTTTAGATCTACACACGGATTGCTTCTCACATGGACAATTTTATGTTGCATGTTCTAGAGTTGGCAAAGCAGAGAAACCAGACTGAGCCTCAGCAACGCGTGGTTGGGTACAACTAGTGTTTGATAAATAAATAAATGAAATGAAATAAACTTCTCAAAGGAAACCTTGGAACGGAATCTTTTAATGTCACTGATATTTGAATCCTTTTGGAGACTAACAAGTCTCTAAAACAAAACAAAACAAAATAAAAATATAGGATACTAAATCAAGCAAGTTAATGAAAGCAATTGAGAATGAGAACCGCACCAAATAATGCAAAAGGAAGTCTACAGGCATTCTTGTTGTGAAAAATCATTAGGGAAAGGTGGCATTATAATGTCCAAGAGATAATAAATAAATGTGGAAGAAGCTGAATTTCTGCAGAGGAGACGTATTATTGTTTCAGATGATTTATAACAAGCAGATGATGCATTATAATAAGTATATCCAATAAACCAATACATACCAAATAAACAGCTTAATAGTCATTCATAATTCATTGATATGGGCCTTTAGTTTTAAAAATTGATTTTAAAACATTTGTCTGTTCCTAAGATGCAGAAAAAAACTGAAGTATTGCCTGCTCTTTTTATATATATATATATCTCTCTTAGAGGATTCTGATAAGAAATTTCAGAAGAAGCCAATAATGCATAAATAGATTCTTAATGTCTGCACCCATAGCCCGTTAATAGTCAATGAAGTCTTTGATTCTAAGATAAAAGGGGTCATTATGCAAAAATGTATTTTTTTTCTCCAAACTCAGTATTCCAGAGAGCTGTATATTACTTTTTAACTACTTGAAGCTTATCCCAGGTAATGATACAGAACAGACAGCACAAACAAAATATTCTAGTGTACTAATAATTCTATGGATCTCTGCTATCATTATTCAAAATCTAAAAATGATGTAACAAATGATTTGTTATTTACACTTTATGAGATTCCCAAGACACATTTTAAAACCTTGCTCAGTCTTTGTGCACGTTAGGAAAAAAAAACCGAGTAGGGAAATGGAATTAAAATTCCCATTCCATAAAAATAATTATGTACATGTTTATATGCGAGTTGATCTAATATGTGCATTTTTGCTTGCAATTATTTCTAATACGTGTCCTTTGATAAGCTAGTTCCCTAAAACTGTGCACTTCCTATACATTTAACCTGATCTGTGTGCCTTTAGTGTGCATTTTTGTACATGAATTTAAGCTGCAGAAATGTATCATGGAGTCTAGAGAAGTGTGAAAAAGGAAAGTTCATTTAGGACATTGGGAGTGAATGTAGCACTTTGAACATTATGCCAATTAAAATGTAATTATAAACTAAAGCTATTTGATTTGCATGCACCCTGGAATAATATTTGCTATGTGTTCTTTTTAAATTATTTAGAGGAAGAGAAACTAGTGGGCACACGGGGATGAAAAGGGGCAAAAACAGGCCAGTTCTGTTCTTCATGGGGTCCATTACATCCAACTGGGCTGCCAGAATGTGCTTACAAAGAAGGGGAGGGGAGGGGAGGGAGGAGAGGAAAAATGGGAGAGGGGGAGAGGGGAGGGGAAGGGGTAAGAGAAGAGAACAGGGTAGGGAGCAGGGAGAGAAGAGGAGAGAAAACAGAGAAGGGAGACGGAAGAAGAGACGGGGAGAGGAGAGGAGGGGAGGGGAGAGAGTAGGAAGCAGGGAGAGAAGAGGAGAGAAAACAGAGAAGGGAGAAGGAAGAAGAGACAGGGAGAGGAGAGGAGGGGAGGGGAGGGGAGAGAGTAGGGAGCAGGGAGAGAAGAGGAGAGAAAACAGAGAAGGGAGACGGAAGAAGAGATGGGGAGAGGAGAGGAGGGGAGGGGAGAGAGTAGGAAGCAGGGAGAGAAGAGGAGAGTCAACAGAGAAGGGAGAAGGAAGAAGAGACAGGGAGAGGAGAGGAGGGGAGGGGAGGGGAGAGAGTAGGGAGCAGGGAGAGAAGAGGAGAGAAAACAGAGAAGGGAGACGGAAGAAGAGATGGGGAGAGGAGAGAAGAGAAGAGAATAGGGTAGGGAGCAGGGGGAGAAGAGGAGAGACAACAGAGAAGTGAGAAGGAAGGAGAGACAGGGGAGGGGAGAAACGGGAGGGAAGGGAAGAGAAGAGAGGAAAGAAGAGAAGAAAGAGAAGAGGGTAGAGAGCAGGGAGAGAAGAGGATAGACAGCAGATAAGGGAGAAGGAAGAAGAGACAGGGGAGGGGAGAGGAGGGGAGAAACAGGAGGGGAGGGAAGGGGAGGGAAGAGGAGAGGGAGCAGGGAGAGAAGAGGAGAGACAACAGAGAAGGGAGAAGGAAGAAGAGACGGCGGAAAGGGGGTTAGGAGAGGAGTGAAGAGGAGAGGAGAGAGGAGGAGTGCTGCCAATTCGGATCGTTTTGGGCAAATGGATTGTTTCGGGTGGGTGGGTGGGTGGTAGGTAGGTAGGTAGGTAGGTAGGTAGATAGATCTATCTTTGCTGGGAAACTTTTGAATTTGTTCCAGATTCAGGGAGGGGAGTTTACCTTTTGCAGCATTATAATGCTGGGGGGAAAGACCCCAGTTCCAGCTAGACAATTCTAACAGAATAATTCATAATGAATCAAAAATCCCAGTCCCTCCCCTTGTCTTCAGTTCCATTGCTATATAGATCCCTGTTCTCTTAGTTCAACACTCCCATTTTATCTGCCAAGGATTTGTGCATGGTTCACAAGCCTGTTGTCACCTTTGCGAGGTGCCTAAATGACTCCATTGCAAGTCCTATTGTGTGCGAAAGGTTCGAAATGACACAGCTGAGATTTTTTTTTGAAGATCAAGGCCTTTGGAAATCTTACAACACAGAATAACAAAAACAACCCCCAGAAACCAAATCAAATAAAGAATAACAAGCTCAAGTAGGATAAGATAATTTATCTTGATGGATGTCACCTTAGAGCACATATTATTCTGATCTCTCAAAGTGTTTTTCTCCTTTATTTCATCGCTGACATTCATTGTAAATTTGATGATCCTCATACGATTCGCAGGTGTCTTCCACTAGTGTTTTGAATCGCAAAACTGCTGCTGAATTTATGTCACCGCAGGATCACTTAGAGAACCATTAAACAGTACCGGGACTTTAATTACTGAGATCACACTGGACCTTGTCACTCTACAACAAGGGTCCATTCCGGGTAAAAGTTCAAATTGGAGAGCAACAGCATAAAAGTAGACTATATCACACATGATGCCAGGTGTGATGGGGGTTTCCATTTTAAGATTATCTCCGGGACTGCCTTCTGCCGCACAAATCCCAGCGATCAGTTAGGTTCCACAGAGTGGGCCTTCTTCGAGTCCCATCAACTAAACAATGTCATTTGGCGGGACGCAGGTGAAGAGCCTTCTCTGTGGCGGCCCCGGCCCTCTGGAACCAACTCACCCCAGAGATTAGAATTGCCCCCACCCTCCTCGCCTTTTGTAAGTGAATGGAGGTGTGTGGGGTAGGGTGCTAGTATGTGTGCACATGTCCACACTCCTTCCCTCCTCCCTACAGATGCACACACCTTATGCTGCCCCTGCACACACTTACAATCCCCCTCCCCACATCTCTTTTAAAAAAAATATTTTTATTGATTTTTTAAAAATATAAACACACACACAACATAAAACAGGTGGTTTGTGATTAGTGCCCACTACCAGACAAACATTCATACCCTACAATAAAATCAGGGGTGTTTCTTGTATAAACCATTTTAACCCAAGAGCAAAGTATCTATGTACATATTATAAAGTGATTCCAATTTGTTTCTTGTAGCTTGGTCTCGGATTCTACTCGCCATATATCGTCTGACCTTCTCCCATCGTCCCATCCGTTGTCGCAAATCAGTTTCATTAACCGAATTCATCCTGTTATCATTCAATCTCAAATTGAATGTGATCCACCATGTACCGGCACCAATTTTGCATTGTCCACTTTGTCGCATCCTTCCAACCCAAGACTATTACCGCCTGAGCGTCCCTCCCCACATCTCCAGTATGCACATAGGGCTCACTGAAGCCTGGGATATTAAAAAAAACAGCCAAGCAAGCAAACCAGAAGTTCAGAAAAACAGACTTCCAGTTTGCTCTTTTTTGCATTCCGGAGGTTCAGGAAAGCTTCCTGAAGCCCTAGACTGCAAAAAACAGCCCATTGGGCAAACCAGAAATTTGGAAAATGCCCTTCTAATTTGGATCTGATCTGGAACAAAGAGAGAAGCAACCTGGATTTAAGGAGAAACTTCCTAACGGTGAGGACAATTAACCTCACCGTTAATTGATATGAGCTGAGGTGGCGCAGTGGGTAGAGAATTGTACTGCAGGGCAGGCCACTAAAGCTGATGGTAGATCTGCAGGTCAGCAGTTCAAACCTCATCACTGGCTCAAGGTTGACTAAGCCTTCCATCCTTCCGAGGTGGGTAAAATGAGGACTCGGATTGTGGGGGCAATACACTGGCTCTGTTAAAAAAGTGCTATTGCTTACATGTTGTAAACTGCCCTGAGTTTAAAGAGAAGGGCGGCATAAATGAATGAACGAACGAACAAACAAACAAACAAACAAACAAACAAACAAACAAACAACCAGTGGAATAGTTTGCCTCCAGAAATTGTGGGTGCTCCATCACTGGAGGCTTTCAAGGAGAGGCTGGACAATCATTTTTCCGAAATGTTATAGGTTCTTCTGCTTGAGCAGAGGGTTGGACTAAAAGACCTCCAAGGTTTGTTCTGGCTCATTCATTCCTTCTAAATTGTAGTACAGCTGTGTTATGTCTGGGAGGAGTTTGATCTGGTGACACCTGATGAAGTGGACAAGGCCATTGGAGCTGTGAGTTCCGCCACCTGTTTACTGGATCCGTGTCCCTCCTGGCTGGTCTCGGTCAGCAGGGAGGTGACACAGAGCTGGGTCCAGGAGATTGTCAACGTTTCTTTGGGGAGGGGGTCCTTTCTGGCTCCGTACAAGGAGGCACTGCCTGATCCAGCAGCACACAGGAAAAGAAATGAAAAATGGACCCTTGTTCTTTTTCTCCATTCCATTTCCATGTGCTCGGGTCAAACAAACACAGTTGAAAGAAACATGGTTTCGATTTGATTCCAGGGATGGACTGCCGGGAGTTCACAGGGGTTCAGGAGAACCTCTAGCTAAGATTCTGTGCAGTTCGGAGAATCCCCAAAGCCCACTCATGGCTGGCCCCACCCACCCCACATTGCCCCTCCCGGGAGTCCCCTAATGGCTTGTTTTGGGTGCAGGTAAATATAGGGTATATGTGGAGGCTCGGGGAGAATGAAAAACAGGCCTACTGGAAGTTTGGGAAGGCCTTGTCTCCAGAGCCTGGGGAAGCCATTTTTGCCCTCCCACAGGCTCAAGGGAAGCCTCTAGAGCCTGGGGAGGGCAAACACACACACACACACACACACACACACACACGTCATGGTACAAGATGCTGATTAGGCCACACCCACCATGACCACATCTACCCAGCAACCAGGCAGAGAACCCCTTGCTAAAAGTTTTGAAGCCCGCCTCCTTCAAGTCCCTTTTCTAGATTGTCTTCCCTAAAGAGATCTGCACCTGGACACAATTTTGCAGGTAGCTTCTATTGGCGATCTTTGTGTCAGGTTTTCTTTTTTTTTTTTTTCAAAAAGAGGGTTGGGGAACCCTGATCAGAGATTGTGTGCGCTTCACTACTTTTAATTTTGCAAGCCACTGGGCCTTAATGTAAAGGAAGATTATTTGCAAGGGTGGGGGGAATATGATGTGGATTCCTGTTTAAAATAACAACTGTGTGAGAAGAATTGCTGACATTTTGTAAAGTTCAGAGTGTGATTCAATACGTTTCGAAAGGTCTTTGTCAGGGCACCAGAAAGTACTTTACTTTAAAAGCCGGGAGGGAACTAGATCTATTAAGGTAACCATAGACCTGTCATCTCTCTTTACCTTGCTGTGGGAAGGAAACCTGCAATCTCCCTAACTCTAAAACAATATGTTAGGCATCGTAGCTTAATTTTAGTTCCATGTTCTGAAGCTCTACAGGGCAAGGATTCTCTATGAAGCAAAATTCAAAGTGTTGGTTATGACCTATAAAGCCTTTCATGGCATTGGACCAGAATATCTCCGAGACCGCCTTCTCCCAGCGACCGATTAGGTCCCACAGAGTCGGCCTTCTCCGGGTCCCGTCAACTAAACAATGTCGGTTGGCGGGCCCCAGGGGAAGAGCCTTCTCTGTGGCGGCCCCAGCTCTCTGGAACCAGCTCCCCCCAGAGATTCGAACTGCCCCTACCCTCCTTGCCTTTCATAAACTCCTGAAAACCCACCTTTGTCTTCAGGCATGGGGGAATTTAGATATCTCCCCCGGGCCTATATAATTTATGTATGGTATGTTTGTATGTCTGTCTGCTTAAAAATGGGTTTTTTTAACTATTTTAAATTTTAAATTGTATATTATTAGATTTGTTATGAATTGTTTTATTGTGTTGTGAGCCGCCCCGAGTCCACGGAAAGGGGCGGCATACAAATCTAATAAATAAATGAATGAATGAATGAATGAATGAATGAATGAATGAATGAATGAATGAACGAACGAACAAACAAACAAACAAACAAACAAACAAATAAATAGCAGGAACCATGAAATGGTTGATTGGCCGATTCTTGGTTTTCAGGATCTCAACATACTTTAGACAAGCCTTCCACCTGCCTGAAGATTCAGCCATGTAGATCAGGTGGTATTGACTTCCACACATGCACAGAGCCTCGAAAACATGAATAAATGGGACATCATGAGCAGGCAGGGCCTCCTGCAGTCTACCTATTCACCCGAACTAGATAGAACCGTCTAAATACCAACTCTGATGCAGATCCTTCCTGAACGTTATAAACAGTGAAGGGTTGCAATATTTTTTTACTATCACACTGTGGGTGTGGCTTATTTTGTGGGAGTGGCTTGACAGTCATGTGACCCGGTGGCTTAAAGGGTTAGGGTTAGGCACCCAAACCCTAACCCAAACCCTTGACATGAGTGACGTCAAGTTGGCCACCTTTAAGCCAGTCACATGACCTTTAAGCCACCCTCCTGGTCACATGATCATCAAGCCACTCCCACCTGGTCACATGGCTGGCAAGCCAGACTCACAAAATAAGCCACACCCACAGTGTGATAGTAAAAGGTTTTGTAGCCCTTCACTGGGTTGCTACTACTACTATTGTTTTGTAGGACTTCTTTGAGAGATTGTATATTTGAAGCCTCTCAAATATACAGCCAGGCAGAAGAAGGTCATGGCTTCAAAACCGAAGGGATTGGTTTGGAGAAAACTCAGCAGCACTTTTTCATGTGGCTTTTGATAAAAATAGGATTATCAATGTGATTGCCAATGTCTGATGATGGATATGGCCGGAGTAAGAGTAGGATTAAGAGGAGGAGGAGGAGGAGGAGGAGGAGGAGGAGGAGGAGGAGGAGGAGGAGGAGGAGGAGGAAAGAGGAGGAGGAGGAGGAAGAGGAGGAAGAGAAGAAGAAGAAGAAGAAGAAGAAGAAGAAGAAGAAGAAGAAGAAGAAGAAGAAGAAGAAGAAGAAGAGGAGGAGGAGGAGGAGGAGAAGAAGATGAAGAAGAAGAAGAAGAAGAAGAAGGAAGAAGAAGAAGAAGAAGAAGAAGAAGAAGAAGAAGAAGAAATAATAATAATACTTAGATAACCATGAAGTCCTACAGCAGTAGGAAGAAAAATGGAAAAATCTACCTAGTTCTTCTATTATTGAAACCCACTTTTTGTTCGACTCTGATTATCAAATACTGTGTAACATTTGTTTCAAACATTTCTGACATGTAAAATAGTTGTAATGGGGGGAAAAATGTTACCCTTAACAAAAGCAAATAACGTTATACTTCAGTTTGAAACCATATGTCCTCTAATACCTAAGCACAATAGGGTGCAGCTTTAATGACTTCCTTGTTGGGCCCATGTTGTAATTAAGCATTAAAGGACATATGGCACATCAGTGTCTTCAGCAGCAAATTTGGTGTGGTTGTCTATGGCAAACATCACATTCTTTCAATGTAGTTTGAAGTGGAAGTGTAGAATTGCATGTCAAATTCCTCTGCACTCAAGAAAAGACGGATCAGGTGAATAAATAGTGTTCCTCCACAGTTATGACAAATAGCTCTCCATTTAATACCAGAGCCATAGTTTCACCAGGAGATCCTTTTTACTATGAAAAAAACCCAAACAGTCTATATAACAATCAATCAGGAAAGCTTATTTTAGCATAAAGGATGATATGAGCTCTAGAATACTCAAAAGCCTGCCTCCCTTCATATGCCCATAAATATAAAACACAATAAATCACAGCAAATACATTTTAAACACAAGGGTTATTAAGAGGAAAATTCGCTAAACAACATCATTCTGAATCTTAAGTATCTGCTGTCTTTCAGATCAAATAATTTACAAGTCTCGCCACAGAGTAGATTATCTCCTCTGAGAGTTTGGTGTGTTCAACATCTGGGAAGTGGGCATTTTGAAATCTGGTTGTTCCTAGAGGGAAAATCTGATGTGATCCACAAGGAATCCAGTGGTGGAGCCATCAAATTTGGAGATCAAAGTAAAACATCATAACTGGTTGCTACATAGCAAAGGTAGGTAGGTATTGCCCCCACCCTCCTTGCCTTTCGTAAGCTGCTTAAAACCCACCTCTGCCGCCAGGCATGGGGGAATTGAGATACTCTTTCCCCCATGCCTGGCACTCCATAGTGTCATCCCCAAACCCCCAACACTTTACCTTTAGATTATCTATGGTTGACCTATCCAGATTCCTAAGAGGTCAGTAAGGGGCGAGTACAAGTGCACTAGAGTGCCTTCCGTCCCCTGTCCTATTGCTCTCCTATATCTCCTATACCTTTCCTCTATTCCTATATCTCTTCTTCTATTCTTTCATTGATATATTCTATTCCTATATCTTCTTTTATATTATTTCTTAGATATATTTTACTATGAGTATCTCCTCTATAACCTTCATCATGTATTTTACTATGTGTATTTTGATATATACCCACTAAAACCCTCATTGTGTATTGGACAAAATAAATAAATAAATAAATGAATGAATGAATGAATGAATGAATGAATAAATAAATAAATAAATAAATAGGCCTTTCCGATTTTATGCATGGTATGTCTGTGCATATGTTTGGTTTTATAATAAGGGTTTTTAACTGTTTTAGTATTGGATTATTATTATAAGCTGTTTTATTGCTGTTGTTAGCTGCCCCGAGTCTGCGGAGAGGGGCGGCATACAAATCCAATAAATAAATAAAATAAATAATAAATAAATACCTACCCACTACAATATAAAAAAGATGTTGAGACTCTGAAAAGAGTGCAGAGCAGAGCAGTAAGAGTAAGAGGCTACAATATATGAAGAACAGTTGCAGGAGCTGGGTAAAGAGCCAGGATGGCGCAGCAGGTAGAGTGCTGTACTGCAGGCCACTGAAGCTGGCTGTAGATCTGAAGGTCAGTGGTTCAAATCTCATCACCGGCTCAAGGTTGACTCAGCCTTCCATCCTTCCGAGGTGGGTCAAATGAGGACCCGGATTGTGGGGGCAATAAGCTGGCTCTGTTAAAAAGTGCTATTGCTAACATGTTGTAAGCCGCCCTGAGTCTAAGGAGAAGGGCGGCATAAAAATTGAATGAATGAATGAATGAAGGAAGGAAGGAAGGAAGGAAGAAAGGAAGAAAGGAAGAAAGGAAGAAAGGAAGAAAGGAAGAAAGGAAGAAAGGAAGAAAGGAAGAAAGGAAGAAAGGAAGAAAGGAAGAAAGGAAGAAAGGAAGAAAGGAAGAAAGGAAGAAAGGAAGAAAGGAAGAAAGGAAGAAAGGAAGAAAGGAAGAAAGGAAGAAAGGAAGAAAGGAAGAAAGGAAGAAAGGAAGAAAGGAAGAAAGGAAGAAAGGAAGAAAGGAAGAAAGACGGATTAGGGGTGACGAGATAACAGTATTCCAAAATTTGAGGAGCTCCTTCAAAGACGAAGGGGGCAAACCATTTTCCAAAGCACCGAAAGGCTAGAGGAGAAACTGTTAGCATTCCACACTAGGTTTATTACCAATGTTACAATCTTAAATTGTAAAACAGAGTATATTTGCTGGCTGTACATCCAATAACACAGACTAATAAATAAGAGTATAGATATTATTTACAATGTACACAATAAGTTAATCAGTAAACTACATACACATCCAAGTCAAGCGATCATATATAAACCAGGTATCAGAATATACCGAACATACATGCTGTATATACAGAAGATACAGTAGCTATCCAATAATTTTCCCCTTCAGAACTCACAGTTCATTATACAGTGGTACCTCTACTTACGAACTTAATTCGTTCCATGACCAGATTCTTAAGTAGAAAAGTTTGTAAGAAGTAGCAATTTTTCCCATAGGAATCAATGTAAAAGCAAATAATGTATGCGATTGGGGAAACCACACATTTGTGGAGGCGCTGTTTCCTCCCAAGAGATTCCTAGAAAGTCCCCAAAGAGGCTTCTCCCCACCTTTTCCAGCCCTGTTTCCTCCCAGAAGATTCCTAGAGAGGCCTCATGGATGCTTCTCCCTGCCTTTTCCGGCCCTGTTTCCTCCCAGGATATTCCTAGAGAGGCCCAACGGCGGCTTCTCCCTGCTTTTTCTGGTTACAGTTTCGGAGGCTGGGGTTTTTAAGTGGAAAATTGTTCTTGAGAAAAGGCAACAAAATCTTGAACACCCGGTTCTTATCTAGAAAAGTTCGTAAGTAGAGGCATTCTTAGGTAGAGGCACTAGTGTATTACCATAAGTATAATACATAGACCAATATTTAGCACGCAGCAATATTTAATCACACAGACATAACTAGCAGAGAGTGAGATCAGAGAATTAGTGTAGCAAGAGCAATAGAGCAACAGAAGCAATAGATGGAAAGTAACCAAACAGAGACGCAACCTATTACGAATGAGAAATTTCCTAACGGTGAGAGCAATTCACCAATGGAACAACTTGCCTTCAGAAATTGTCAGTGATCCATCACTGGAGACTTTCATAAAGAGAATGGACAACCACTTGTCTGAAATTATGTGGGACAGTGGTCAGCAACTTGTGGCTCTGGAGCTGCATGTGGCTCTTTCATCCCTCTGCTGCATCTCCTTGTCACTGGTTGGCTCCATAATTGTTAGGGATTTCAGTTAGGGCAGGTAGAGGAAAAAGGATGCTGCAGTAGCAGGAGACTCTATGGTGGGGGAACCGACTTCTGGTTGGCAGAGGAAAGAAGATGCCACACTAGGAGCACACTATGATGGGGGAACCGGACTTTCAGTTGGCTCCAGAATTGAATGGGAGGCTTCCAGTTAGGACCTTTGAGTGTTTAAGGTTGCCGATCACTGTCATAGGATCTTCTGCTCGAGCAGAGGGTTGGACTAAAAGACCCCAAAGTCCCTTTCAACTATATTGGTCTATGAGTGTAGTACATCTTTAGGACCTTGGTTTTAATTTTTGGAAGTTTTTTTTAAAAATGTAATTAGAACAACAGCAAATAAATGTCAGCACCCCAAATAGCATCTGAGAAATAAATCAGATTCCAGTCCAATTCTCTCATCCAAGGTTTGATTTATTATCAGAGCCATGTTGGTCACACTGTTGCCATCCCGATACTAACTTCCTTCCAGTACCCCACCCCAAGTTAAGGTTCATTCCCCCAACCCCACACCCACAAGTTCATCATGAGGACCAGTCCAAGAGCAGGGATTTCACTGACCTTCTCCTTACATCCGCTGGTGCAGAACAAAGGATGACCTTGGACTCTAAGAAAGGACTTTGTTGTGGCTAGTAACTTTTCCTCTCATGCAACTACCCCTCCCAGTTCTGATGATACTGTTCTACTGTGGCGGGCCAAAGTCTCTAACCCCAAATGATGGCTTTATGTAGGGCTATGTCCTACTATTTCCCACCCCATCCCATTCCCGTTCTTTTTAAGGTCAAACATTCCCAGTTCCTTCTCTCCTTATAGTCTATTTCTCAGATTATTCTCATTTAGGTGTGATGGCCAAAACTGGATGCAACACTCAAGGTAGAGAATAAATTAGAATGATAACTTCCTCTGAATACGTAAAGGATATTTCTGTGACTGCAGGCTAAAACAGTGTTTGCAATTTTTAACAGCCACTTCACACTCCTGGTTCCTCTTCAGCTTGACCTCAGCTATTACCCAAGAAGCTTTCACAAGTACTATTATCAAACCAGGTTAGCCATCCTAAGCATGACAATTTCATATTTGCTTCGTACGTGTCCATAATTTTTCATTTGCCACAGTTAAATTACATTTTCTGGTGCTTCTCATTGGAGATTATGCAGATTAATGTGAACGGTGATTCTGTCTTCTGGATTGTTATCTGTTCCAGCTAAGTACTTGCTACAGAGCAGAATGATGTGGTATTTCATTCCATATCTGACTCTAATTAGATTATGAACATATTTAGACTATAATTTTGAAGCTATTCTATTCTATTCTAGTACAGTGGCTCTCAGCCTGGGGGTTGGGACCCTTTTAGGGGTCAAAGGACCATTTCACAGGGGTCGCCTAAGACTATGGGAAAAGACAAATTTCCCATGGTGTTAGGAACTAAAGCTTCTATTCTGGCACCTTGCAACATATTTTTACAATCTGACCCATCAGGCATTTACAGTGGGGTTGTCCCTCTGACCTTTCTGCCAATCACCTTAAAGCTCTGTTGGGAGAATTGGTGCTACACTTATGGTTGGGGGTCACCAGAACATGAAGAACTGCATTAAGGGGTCGCGGCATTAGAAAGGTTAAGAATCACTGTACTAGTAGAACCGAATAAGAATGACATTAGTAAATAATAATTACATAGGAAAATGCAAAGATGTAATACTAATGAGCTGTAAAATGAAAGTGTCAACGAGATAGTTGACATTCATATTTAATGCTACATATCAAATGCTATATGTCATATGTAAATATGCATATATGTCTGTTTTATATAAAACCAATATAGATTATTTTAAAAAAAGAAAAGAAAAAACATACCCTTCTAAACCCATAGGGAAGGTAAGTAGATTTCATCACTGTCTCAGGTGCAATTCACCTGTCCTTTAAATAATTCAAGGTGAATAGGTCTTCCTTCACCTCCGACTCAAACTTCAGTTTTGTCAAGAATGGTGGAAGGTCTTAAGCATAAAACCTATCAAGAAAGACTTAATGAACTCAATCTGTATAGTCTGGAGGACAGAAGGAAAAGGGGGGACACGATCGAAACACTTAAATATGTTAAAGGGTTAAATAAGGTTCAGGAAGGACGTGTTTTTAATAGGAAAGTGAACACAAGAACAAGGGGACACAATCTGAAGTTAGTTGGGGGAAAGATCAAAAGCAACATGAGAAAATATTATTTTACTGAAAGAGTAGTAGATCCTTGGAATAAACTTCCAGCAGACGTGGTAGATAAATCCACAGTAACTGAATTTAAACATGCCTGGGATAAACATATATCCATCCTAAGATAAAATACAGAAAATAGTATAAGGGCAGACTAGATGGACCATGAGGTCTTTTTCTGCTGTCAGACTTCTATGTTTCTGTTTCTTTACAGATCAGATGTTTCTTACTTCTGCTAACTTTGCTGCAAACAGGTACAACACTGTTTCTTTTTTCTTCCTTTCGTTTTGAAAATATCTAAAGTCAGTTTTGCTTATAGTAGCACCCTTTCAAAATCTACCTCTCTCTGAAGGTGCCTCTGAGGATTTACACATACAGGTATGACAAGCTTTGAGTGGGGTGGAGCAGCACAGACTCCTAAACAGGTAATTTATTTTTACACACATACACACAAATGAAAACATTTATGAAGTGTACATTAACTATTTATGTGAATTTTGGTAAACTGGACCTCATTTTCTGTTTTTAGAAATTAGTAGATGGTGCCTTGAAGAATGTAAACATTATTTAAATTGATGTTAAAGTAAAATTAATAAAACATATATCTGTCTGTCTGTCTGTCTGTCTGTCTGTCTGTCTGTCTGTCTGTCTATCTATCTATCTTTCTATCTTTCTATCTTTCTATCTGCAATTTGGGTAACTTGGACATGTCTGAATAATTTACATTACATGCAAATGCCCACTTGCCATAAATGCAGTTTAGAAAATCGAATATCAGCTCATGTGAGTTGAACCTGCCATACGGTTGTTGCATTTTGGCTGAGATTTATAGCATTGTTAGCAGGACTGGTTATTGCTGATTTTTTTTAAAAAAAAAATTGTCTACTTGTCTGTCTACCATTTCAAGTTGTTTTGTTCATTCTGCTTATGTAGGAATCTTAAAAAAAAAAAAACCTGTTATGGAAATTTTTAAAAATTAAATAAAACTGAAATCTTTGTAACATCGGTGTAGTTCTGGAGTTACTAAATGTACAAGCCAATTTTAAAACCATTGCAGAGGGGAAGTCTATTAATAGTTGATGAGAACCCGGCTTTCATCTAAGTTACCGAGTAAGGGAACTCTGTGCAAATAGCCTAATGAAACTAAAATAAAATGAAATAAAATAAAATAAAAGCTTTTTCTTTGCTTAAAACCGCAAGGGAGCTATAAGCAATGGGATTGAGCCTCTTGCCCAAAGCTATCATTAAAATGCCACAGCTCTCCCCCTCCCAAAAAAAATCCTGTTTATCTGTTTACCCAGATGCTTTTGAAAAAGTTTGGAAAATGCACTTCTGGTTTGCCCATTGTGCTGTTTTTTGCACTCTCGGGTTTCAGGAAGCTTCCCTGAACCCTCTGGAGTGCAAAAAAACAGCAAACCGGAAGTGCATTTTTTGGAACTTCCGGTTTGTCCATTGGGGGATTTTTTTTGCCTCCGAGGCTTCAGGGAAGCTTCTCTGAAGCATCCAGAGGGTGAAACAGCCTTTCCAAGGATGAAAATCAGCTGGCCAGCGCATGCATGTGTGCTGGAGCTGATACAAGGCTGTCCCCTGTCAGCATTCCACACCAGGCCTAGACCCAATGATAGAAATTCTGTATTTGAACCAGAGTACATGTGGTAGTGGTGGTGGTTCAGGTAATAATACAAGCCAACATATAGTAAAGGTATTATTTACAAGATATACAATACCTCCATAATCTTACACAGTAATTATAATACAGTCCATAATACATCTCTTATGTGCGCACAGCAAATACAAATGGAATGGAATGGAATGGAATGGAATGGAATAGAATAGAATAGAATAGAATAGAATTCTTTACTGGCCAAGTGTGATTGGACACACAAGGAATTTGTCTTGGTGCACATGCTCTCAGTGTACATAAAAGAATATATAGATTTGTCAAGAAACATGTGGTACAACACTTAATGATTGTCATAGGGGTCAAATAAGCAATGAAGAAACAATCAATATTAATAAAAATCTTAGGACACAAGCTGCAAGTTACAGTCAGATAGTCCCGAGTCCGTGGAGAGGGACGGCATACAAATCTAAATAATAAATAAATAAACAAACAAACAAATAAATAAATAAATAAAAGGATGATATGAACGATGAGAAAAAAATTAGTAGAAATAGAAGTGCAGACTTAGTAAAAAGTTTGATAGTGTTGAGGGAATAATTAGTTTAGTAGAGTGATGGCGTTCGGGAAAAAACTGTTCTTGTGTCTAGTTGTCTTGGTGTGCAATGCTCTGTAGCGATGTTTTGAGGGTAGGAGTTGAAACAGTTTGTGTCCAGAATGTGAGGGGTCAATAAATATTTTCACCGCCCTCTTTTTTACTCATGCAGTATACAGGTCCTCAATGGAAGGCAGCAATTGTTTTTTCTGCAGTTCTGATTACATATATTATCTCCTTTGCACATATCAGGTACATATACTATTACATATTATATAATTCGCACACAGGAGATATAAAATACCATTTAGTATTAGCACACCGCTTATTCTTTTATTAATACAGAAAATACCTTTACAACAGTATAATACAGTGATACCTTGTCTTACGAACTTAATTGGTTCCGGGATGAGGTTTGTAAGGTGAAAAGTTTGTAAGACGAAACAATGTTTCCCATAGGAATCAATGGAAAAGCGATTAATGCATGGAAGGCCAAAACTCACCCCTTTTGCCAGCCGAAGCGCCCATTTTTGTGCTGCTGGGATTCCCCTGAGACTCCCCTCCATGGGAAACCCCACCTCTGGACTTCCATGTTTTTGTGATGCTGCAGGGGAATCCCAGCAGGGGAATCCCAGCAGCGCAAAAATGGGTGCTTCACTGGCAACAGAAGTCCAGAGGTGGGGTTTCCAGCGAGGGGAGACTCAGCAAAATTGCAGCATCGCAAAAACACGGAAGTCCTCGAAACCCCACCTGCAGGTTTCCGTGTTTTTGTGATGCTGCGATTTCGCTGAGGCCCCCCTCGCTGGAAACCCCACCTCTGGACTTCCATTGCCAGCGAAGCACCCGTTTTTGTGCTGCTGGGATTCCCCTGCAGCATTGCAAAAACACGGAAGTCCTGAGCACCGTTCCCCGAAAGCTGCGCACGCGCGTGCACGCGCACCCCAAAATACACCCCTGCGCGGCCTTTTTCACGGCCGCGCGCTCCCCATCCCCATGCCAGCCGCGGGGGGGAGGCGCCGGCAGCAGAAGGGAAGGGAGCCGCGGCCGCCCCTGCCTCCCCACAGTTCCTCCGGCCCCTCGGCCTTTCGGCGCTGCCCCCCGCCCGCCCCCTCTGCTCCTCCGCCGCCTCCTGCCTTTCGGCGCGGCTCCTCCTGCACCCGGAACACACACCCTGCCCGTCTCACCTTTGCCGAGAGCACTTTCGTCCCGGGCTCTCGGCAAGGGGATTGCAGGAGAGGCGGAGCAGGCATTCTCTCAGCGGAGGCCGGCGAAGGTGATATTCAATGTCGGGGGCACGCGAGCGGTGAAGGCTTTTCTTATTTTGAATGTTCCGGGGGGCTAGCAGGGGGATTTGGAGCACGCGCAAACACCCGCGCCCCCCCGACATTGAAAATCACCTTCGCTGGCCTCCGCTGAGAAGAACGGAGAGAGAACGAGAGACAGTGAGAGCAACAGACAGCAAGATAGAAAGTGAGAAAGAGAGAGAGAGAGAGAAAGGGGAGAGAGAAAGAGATAGCAAGAGAGAGAGAACAAGAGAGAGAAAGAGTGTGAGAAAGAAAACAAGAGAGAAAGAGTGAGTGAGAGAGAAAGAAAATGAGAGGGAAAGTGAGAAAAAGAGAGAAAGAGGGGGGGAGAGAGGGAAAGAGAGAGAGAGAAAGCAAGAGAGAGAAAAGTGGAAGGAAGAGATAGAGTGAAATGATAGAAAAAAGGGGAGAAAAGAGAAATGAGAAAATGATTGAGGCAGAGAATGACAGGAAAGAGAGAAAAACAGAGAGAGAAGTGACTCTTGATTTAAAGCATATGGTAAAAGCACTTAAATAATAACAGGGAAAAAAAACCAGCCCTCACCTGTTTTTATTAATAGTTATGTTTTTGGTTTTGCTGGTTGATTTAGTTTTAATAGTAATGGATTTTGGGTTTTTTAAATTATTAATTTCTTTTAATAAAAAAGAAGGGTTTTTTTCCTTATTTATTTATTTATTTATTTATTCTTCTATGCCGCCCAGTCCCAAAAGGGACTGTCGCTCAGACACTATACTTTTCCGCCCACACCGAAAAAAAATTAGAGGGTACATTGGTCCTGAGGTGGTGTTTCCCATGGAGGGGAGCCTCAGGGGAATCCCAGCAGTGCAAAAACAGGCGCTTCGCTGGCAACAGAAGTCCAGAGATGGGACATCCCAGGGGTGGTGGCTTGAGTTTGTAAGGTGAAAATAGTTTGGAAGAAGAGGCAAAAAAATCTTAAACCCCGGGTTTGTATCTCGAAAAGTTTGTATGATGAGGGGTTTGTAAGATGAGGTATCACTGTATATTCTTCACAGGATATTGCACACAGTTCAGATATTAATACTAACCAGCATATAAACACCAGTAACCAACATTACACGATAAAGCAGCAGAACAGATGCAACACAACAACAGAATGTAACCACAGAATGTAACATAGAGCAGCACATTTGTTTCCCTTATATGGGTAGCCTAACCCATAATTGCTTTCTAGCTCTTAAAGTAAAGTGTATATACACACACGTACACACTATTACTATTTCCTTCCAACATAAAATGCTGGTTTATCTTCATATATTGGAAACCCAACCAGTACAGTACGTGGTACTGACACCCTCCGATATGGTTCCATGTGCCACCTGTGGCACATGTGCCATGGGTTCGCCATCATGGCTCTATAGTATATGACAAATTTGTAGTAATTGTATGCCCAGGTGTCTTTTTTTGTTGTTGGTACTCTTGCTTGGATTTGTTAGAACTCTGCAAACGGCCCTGTGGAATCTCAATGCAGTCTCTTAGTGTCCATCTTTTAAAAACTATAGGAAACTCCAATTACGATCTAATTACAATCTTGGCTGGAAAACCCAGCAGGACCCACAACCGCTGCCCTTTCAAAGTCCCAGAAAGCCAAGTCAAAACAAACTGTGTTTTTTTAAAAAAAAAAAAATCTAACTTGCCCCGGGAGAGGGAAAAAAATGCAAACTTGCCAACAATCTGCCGTTTCTCCGCAAGTGATAAAAATCGCTAAAAATAATGTGGGTATCAAATGAGAGCCTTTGCAATGCTTTCCAGCATGGAGCATTTCTGGCTGTTTATAGAAAGACACCTGAAAGGCAAAAGAACTTCAGTAGCTATGAGACATCAGCAAGATACAGCTGTCTCTCCTGGTCTCTTTTTATGGCCTGCTGAGGATTGCATCTGCGCTGAAATTAACACAGCCACATTAACTAGTTGTGCGCACTACTCGCATAATCTGACTGTAGCACAAAGAAGCTGGATGCAGCATTAGCCCGTTATTATTTATTTATTTATTTATTTATTTATTTTATTTTGTCCAATAAATAATACACATTGAAGAGAATAGATATGTAATAATATAAATAAAGAAAAGAATAGAAGAAAAGATATAAAAGTATAGGTGAACATATTTGAAAGGGAGAAAGGATAAATGAGATAAGGAGAGACAATTGGACAGGGGACAGAAGGCACACTGGTGCACTTATGTATGCCCCTTACTGACCTCTAAGGAACCTGGAGAGGTCAATTGTGGATAGTCTAAGGGAAAAATGTTGGGAGTTAGGGGTTGGGAGTTAGGGGTTGACTGAGTCAGGTAATGAGTTCCATGCTTCGACAACTCGGTTGCTGAAGTCATATTTTTTACAGTCAAGTTTGGAGCAGTTAATATTAAGTTTGAATCTGTTGCGTGCTCTTGTGTTGTTGCAATTGAAGCTGAAGTAGTCATTGACAGGTAGAACATTGCAGCATATGATCTTGTGGGCAATATTTAGATCGTGTTTTAGGCGACGTAGTTCTAAGCTTTCTAGACCTAGGATTGATAGTCTGCTTTCGTAGGGTATTCTGTTTCGAGTGGAGGAGTGAAGGGCTCTTCTGGTGAAGTATCTTTGGACATTTTCAAGGGTGTTGATGTCCGAGATGTGGTATGGGTTCCAGACAGATGAGCTGTATTCAAGGATGGGTCTGGCAAAAGTTTTGTAGGCTCTGGTGAGTAGTGTGAGATTGCCTAAGCAGAAACTACGTAGAATCAGGTTAACAACTCTAGAAGCCTTTTTGACAATATTGTTGCAGTGGGCTTTGGCACTGAGTACGTTGTGCATTAATGCTGGCCTCTTCCAATCTCAGATTGGCTCAGAACGGGCTTACACCTATGTCCAATATTTTTTAGACGTGTCTTTAAGAACAAAAAAAAATTAATCAAGAATGACAGTAATTCTAATGTGAACTGCAAATGGCAAGTTCCGTAGTGCATGATATTACATGTTCATGCCTTCTAGCTACTCCTTTTAAAATATTCATAAAGGGGACTGTGATTTACCGTATTTTTCAGAGCATAATATGCACCGGAGTATAAGACGCACCTTAGTTTGGGGGGAGGAAAATAGGGAAAATAATTTGCATATCAGGTATTCATCTGGCTAGAGTCCCTAGTCTGGTCAGCTTCAGCATATTATTTTATCCCCTGGTTAGGGCTTTTAAAAAAAACTTTATTCGAAGAGAGTAACAATGAAAGAGCTTGCAATCCAGTAAGAGCTGGGAACATCATTAGCAGCTGGAAAGAAACATTTGGAGCAAGTTAGACCAATGGGGGGGGGGAAACCTGCAAAGACTTAGGGCTTGGAAAATATTCTTTGCAGAGAGTAACAATGAAAAAGCTTGCAAGCCAGTAAAGGCTGGGTTAGGGCTGGAAAGTATCATTTGAAGCAAATAGAGAATGAAAAAAAACCCCTACAAAGACAGGGTTTGAAAAACATTCTTTGTAGAGAGTAACCATGAAAGAGCTTGCAAGTGGGTAAGAGCTCGGAACATTTTTAACACCTGGTTAGGGCTGGAAAGAAACTTATTCGGAGCAAGTTAGAGCAATGAAAAAAATCTTGCAAAAACTTATGGGAATTCCTCATCAATTTTTGGTTTTGGATTTCAAAAGTTGGGCAACATGCTTCAAAAGAGATGTTGTGGGGCGTGTTACCATGTTCTCACATAGTTCCCATCGATTGCAGGAGACTTTGTGACAATCCTCAGAACATCCCCTTGCGCTCTAGTTGAGGAATCCACAAAATGTGTTTTTAATTAAATTGCTCAGAATCATTACAGTCGAGGCTGTACAAACAGGTGTGTTTTATGGTACAAGCAGGCTAATGTCTAGTTAATTACAGAGCAATCCTCTTCCAAAACAAACCTCGCTGGCTTCGGTAGAATTCATTGCCTGGAATCTGTAGCATTTAGGATAGTTAAACTAAGAGAAAATTAGTAATGTTCCATTACACTGTAAGGATTAGATATTTCCCATTATTTGCAAATAGCTTTATTTGCAAATGAGAGTCCCTAGGGAGTTGGGTAGCAGAGAAATATAATTAAATAAATAAAAAAATATTTTATTTTTATATATATATATATATATATATATATATATACATATATATATATATATATATATATATATATATATATATATATATATATATATATTCTTTATTTTTTAACAGCATACGTGTACACACATACAGTATCTTTATTCATGTCGCAGCCCGGCTATTAATGATACTCAAAGGACTGAAAATTATGGTTTCGGATGTGTCCGAAGAAGCAAACCGGTAAACAAGCTTGCAGTTAGTGCTATGGATGATTTGAATCAACAAGGGTGAAAAGATTTGGTTACTCTGTGTATTAGCGCTAATAGGAATAGATTATAGAGGAATATTTCTGATGTGACCTTCTGTGCACTAATTGAAATAGTATTCAGAGTCAGCAGTGGAGTAATCAAGTTAAACACTGAATCATAAATCATCATGAGAAGGCCTGTCACAACTGAGCCATTAATGCCCTGTATCGCTGGGCAGCCTCACAAAAATATCTGCTGTGCCGATCTTTAGGTTAATAGGAACAGAAATGGCATTTAAAGACTATTTGGATCAAGTCTGCTCTGAGGTTGAAAGTGTTAGTCTGTTAATTTACTGGTAATTTGAAGTGATGTAGTTAGGAAGAGCAAACACACAGCTGAGCCCCGGAGAGCTAAACAAAAAGGCGCCTGAGTTCCTCCTAATATTTATTTAACTACTTGAGGGGTGTCCATGGGGTTCTCTTTCAGGTGCGCCTCCACTCTGGAGCTTCCTGTCTTTCATATCCAAACAAGAACCCCATAAATCAAGTCCTATGAGTTTGACCGAATGATACATCATGTGATCAGGAAGGAGGATAATTCTCTGCCTTACAAGGGAAAGGTTGCAGGTTCAAGTCCCAGTGGGTATGGCTAGCTGATGAGGCCAAAATAAGGCCGAAATAGATCTATCCTAGTCTCCCTTAATTTTCTAATTCAGAAAAAAACATGTGACATATATATGTGTGTGTGTGTGTGTGTGTAGATTGTTCTGAGTTCGGGGTTTGCCCCGTGTAATATTTTGCATGTCTATGCAACGTTTCGGTGAAACCACATTCACCATCATCAGGCTGAAGTTTCAAGCTTCGTGCTGCTGCAAATATAGTAATATATTTATAAGCAATTTATAAGTTATATATATATAGTTATATATATATTATATATAAATATAGTTATATATATACAAAACTATATCTACAGCAGCACGAAGCTTACAACTTCAGCCTGATGATGGTGAATGTGATTTCACCGAAACGTCGCATAGACATGCAAAAATCTGTGGTTCTGTTCTGTTCTTTTGCGTTCCGTTCCATTCAATTTATTTATTTATTTATTTTATTTTATTTATTTATTTTGACCAAATACACAATAATACACAATGAATGTTAAAGAGGATATAGTAGAGAAGAAATACGAGATATAGGAGAGATTATAGGACAGGGGATGGAAGGCACTCTAGTGCGCTTATGTACGCCTCTTACTGACCTCTTAGGAATCTGGAGAGGTCAACTGTGGATAGTCTCAGGGTAAAATGTTGGGGTTAGGGGATGATACTACGGAGTCTGGTAAAGTAGATCCACGCTTCGACAACTCGATTACTAAAGTCATATTTTTTTCAGTCAAGTTTGGAGCGGTTAATATTAAGCTTGAATCTGTTGTGTGCCCTTGGGTTGTTGTGGTTGAAGCTGAAGTAGTCTCTGATAGGCAGGACATTGCATCATATGATCTTGCGGGCAATACTTAGATCATGTTTAAGGTGTCGTAGTTCTAAGCTTTCAAGACCCAGGATTGAAGGTCTAGTTTCGTAGGGAATTCTGTTTCGGGTAGAGGAGTGAAGGGATCTTCTGATGAAGTATCTTTGGACATTTTCGAGGGTGTTAATGTCAGAAATGTGGTATGGGTTCCAAACAGATGAGCTGTATTCTAGGATGGGTATTCTATTTAGCATCGATGGATAGCAGTAACAGTAGGGTTAGTCCTGTTCAACCCACATGGTCCATAACAAACTTAGATGGATCTTATATTTCTTGGAAGGAAGTCCATTTTTTAAATTTCTCTGTTGAGTGAAGCATTGCTAATTTGAACACCCATTAACTTCCCCTCCTGAAATATTATATGCCAACCATTGGTGACAAATATAGTTAATGAACGCTCACAATGATCACAGAATATACTGAGGAATAATTGAAGAGATGCATTCCAAAAATAAATAAAAAATATAAAATATTGGCAGTGAATTACCCCAGTTTGCATAGATAATTGGTTCACTTCAGATGACAGGAACAAATGAAATGTTCCGCTAATGTTTTGATGCACCAAGAGTGTGAAAGCAGAGAAAAATATTTGGTTTTAAAAGTAATCTTCCTAACCCACGCATTTGAGAAATGAACGAGTTAAAACAAAATGCTTCCATTTGTTATTAACTGGTAAATGATGTAATCTGTCATCTTCTAGAGGAACGTTCAAGATAGAACAGGGGTTCATTCTGGTATACAAAATTTGGTGATTCAAAGGCTGTACAATTTTGTTGCTGTCCAAAAACCCTCAGTAAATTTCAGATTTATCCCAATCATGTCATGAATTTTGGGTGTTAATTTTTACATAATCAGGTCATGAATCTGCAATGGCCAATAATCATTTTCATAACATAACCTCACCATGAATTGTTTTCTCAAATTCATTCCTACCTTTGCCAATGTAGATTCCTTCCTTCCTTCCTTCCTTCCTTCCTTCCTCCCTCCCTCCCTCCCTTCCTTCCTCCTTTCCTTTCTTTTCCCTCCCTCCCTTCCTTGAAAACTGTCCTTTTTCTTAAAAATCATTTGCTAAAGTATCCAAATCATGATTTATCCCAATCATCTCATAAATTTTGGGTGTTAATTTTTACATAATCAGGTCATGAATCTGCAATGTCCGATAATCATTTTCATAACATAACCTCACCATGAATTGTTTTCTCAAATTCATTCCTATCTTTGCCAATATAGATTCCTTCCTTCCTTCCTTCCTTCCTTCCTTCCTCCCTCCCTCCCTTCCTTCCTTCCTTCCTTCCTCCTTTCCGTTCTTTTCCCTCCTCCCCTTCCTTGAAAACTGTCCTTTTTCTTAAAAATCATTTGCTAAAGTATCCAAATAATGCAATGTATTTCAAATAAATATTATTTCCTTCAAATTTTGTTGTTGTTATTATTATTATTATTATTATTATTATTATTTATTAGATTTGTATGCCGCCCCTCTCCGAAGACTCGGGGCGGCTCACAACAATAATAGAAACAATATAACAGTGAAACAAATCTAATATTAAAAATAAAAACATATATAAAACCCCAGCAATTAAAACCATACAACACATACATACCAAATATAAAATATAAAAGCCTGGGGGAAGATGTCTCAGTTCCCCCATGCCTGGCGATATAGGTGGGTCTTAAGTAATTTGCGAAAGACAAGGAGGGTGGGGGCCATTCTAATCTCTGGGCGGAGTTGATTACAGAGGGCTGGGGCCGCCACAGAGAAGGCTCTTCCCCTGGATCCTGATAAACGACATTGTTTGGTCGACGGGACCCGGAGCAGGCCAACTCTGTGGTACCTTATCGGCCACTGGGATTCGTGCAGTAGAAGGTGGTTCCAGATGTATTCTGGTCCAATGCCATATAGGGCTTTAAAGGTGATAACCAACACTTTGAATTGTGTTATGCCCCTTGCAAAACTATGCTGTAAACCCATTTGAACGTTGTCGGCACTGATTGCAATAAAAACATAGAACGATTGATTACAAAGGTCATACACCACAAACATTTCAGAAATCTCCCTTAGGGCTTGGAAAACATTCTTCCCAAAAAGTAACAATGAAAGAGCTTTCAAGCTGGTAAGAGCTGGGAATATTATTAGCAGATAGTCAGGGCTGGTTTGGGGGGAGCTACATTCAGAGTATAAGATGCACCCAAATTATCAGCCTCTTTTAGGGAGGAAAAGGGTGCATCTTATACTCTGAAAAATACAGTATATTTCCATGTTTCGAACTTATATTTCCATATTTCGAACTTCTGTTTTTAATGGTTAACCATTGATAAAATGAATCCCATGTTTAAAAAATATTCAATGTTTTACATAGAAACATAGAAGACTGACGGCAGAAAAAGACCTCATGGTCCACCTAGTCTGCCCTTATACTATTTTATCTTAGGATGGATATATGTTTATCCCAGGCATGTTTAAATTCGGTGACTGTGGATTTATCTACCACGTCTTCTGGAAGTTTGTTCCAAGGATCTACTACTCTTTCAGCAAAATAATATTTTCTCATATTGCTGTTGATCTTTCCCCCAACTAACTTCAGATTGTGTCCCCTTGTTCTTGTGTTCACTTTCCTATTAAAAACACTTCCCTCCTGGACCTTATTTAACCCTTTAACATATTTAAATGTTTCGATCATGTCCCCCCTTTTCCTTCTGTCCTCCAGACTATACAGATTGAGTTCATTAAGTCTTTCCTGATACGTTTTATGCTTAAGACCTTCCACCATTCTTGTAGCCCGTCTTTGGACCCGTTCAATTTTGTCAATATCTTTTTGTAGTTGAGGTCTCCAGAACTGAACACAGTGTTCCAAATGTGGTCTCACCAGCACTCTATATAGGGGGGTCATAATCTCACTCTTCCTGCTTGTTATACCTCTATCTATGCAGCTATGCTTTCCCTACCGCCTGACTGCACTGTTCACCCATTTTGAGACTGTCAGAAATCACTACCCCTAAGTTTTTTTACTTAACCTTAATTTTAAGTTAGTCCATCCATTTCTGCACATTTTTCCATTTTTAAAAAAAATAAATTTTCATCTATAGGGATCTCTTTACTTTTCCATTGTTGTGCAAACACAATCCTATGGAACCCACATTGCATATCTGACATCAACACAACTGAGAGAGTCCAGAAATATTTCACAAGAAGCGTCCTTCATTCCTCTTCTCACAACAAAATACCTTACTCCACCAGAATTGAAATTCTTGGTTTAGACAACTTACAACTCCGTCGTCCCTGTTCCGACTTAATTATAGTTCATAAAATCATATACCAAAATGTCCTACCTGTTAACGACTACTTCACCTTCAACCGCAACAACACACGAGCACGAAATCGATTTAAATTAAATGTCAACCGCTCCAAACTTGACTGCAAAAAATATGACTTCAGCAACAGAGTAATCAACGCCTGGAATGCACTACCTGATTCTGTGGTTTCTACTCCTAACCCCAAAACCTTTAACCTTGGACTATCTACAATTGATCTCTCCTCCTTTCTAAGAGGTCTGTAAGGGGCGTGTATAAGCGCACCATTGTGCCTACCATCTCTGTTCTATTGTCTACTTTTTATCATTACTTATCTAATGTTTTATATGTACAAATTATCACTCTATACTGTAATTGTTTGACAAATAAATAAATAAATAAATAAAAATAAAATAAATATATATTCCCCTTGTTACACTTTTCTGCTAAGATGCCCAACAAAAAATATTTCTAGCCTAAAACACGATTTAAGTATTGCCCACAAGATCATATGCTGCAACGTCCTACCGGTCAATGACTACTTCAGCTTCAACCGCAACGACACAAGAGCACGCAACAGATTCAAACTTAATATTAACCGCTCCAAACTTGACTGTAAAATATATGACTTTAACAATCGAGTTGTCGAAGCGTGGAACTCATTACCGGACTCAATAGTGTCAACCCCTAACCCCCAAAATTTCTCCCTTAGACTATCCACGATTGACCTCTCCAGGTTCCTAAGAGGTCAGTAAGCGGCATACATAAGTCCACTACTGTGCCTTTCGTCCCCTGTCCAATTGTCTTTTCTTTATCTCATATATCATATATATTTTCTTCCTTTCATATATCTTCTCCTCTATTTTTACATATTATCTTTATATATATTACTTCATGTCTATTCTCTTCCATATGTATTGTGTACTGGACAAATGAATAAATAAAAAATGAATAAATAAATCATATATCTTCTCCTCTATTTTTACATATTATCTTTATATATATTACTTCATGTCTATTCTCTTCCATATGTATTGTGTACTGGACAAATGAATAAATAAAAAATGAATAAATAAATCATATATCTTCTCCTCTATTTTTACATATTATATTTATATATATATTACTTCATGTCTATTCTCTTCCATATGTATTGTGTACTGGACAAATGAATAAATAAAAAATGAATAAATAAATAGTTTTAAATGTATATGTTGTTTGATCATTTTTTTCTAACCATGTATGTATTTTGTCCAATGTTTTTTGTCTTTAACAATTTTTAAAGACCTGGTTTAATTTGGATCTATTGCTAGTTTATTTGCAGTTTCCGTTCTCATTAAAGCTTTTCCAATGTAATATTTATTTTCTGAAAGAAGGTTTTTTCTGAAGTATTCGTTCAAACTTACTTTTTCTTTTTAACCTCTCGCAATGCTAGAAAATAAACATCTTTCTGATAACATCTAACAAGCAGGATTCCTTAAAGAGTAGCTCTTCTTCTGAGTCGAATGCTAACTTTCAGCCAGCTATTTTCTTAAACTTCTAAGTCAGTCAATGATAAGAGGCCGATCTAAATGCTTTCACTGCATTAATCAAATACCAGGTCTAATTAAAACTGCCGCGCACAAAGCTTTTTCAAAATGTTGCTCAGGTATTGCAATAATTTCTGATCAGCCAAGCCTGGAAGACAAATAATTAGGAGCTGCCAGAACCTTCGGATGAGTGATGTCAGCATCTCCAGGTGACCTTCCCTCCACTAATTAATTTTCATCTTAAGAAAAGAGACCCTGTTGTTGCACATTATTAATTGAGTTCACTAAAAGATGCGCCTGATTAATTTTTGTTGATAATACTTGTCATTCCAAGCAACGGCTGTAATCATTCTATCGGGTTTTATTTTATTTTATTATTATTATTTGGGGGGGGGAGTTCACTTGGGTCTTTTGCAGTGTGATAGATACAATAATCCTGAAAAAGAAAATGTAGGGGAATTGACACAATCCATAGAATGGGTTTAATTGTATCCCTGGCTGGTGACAACTAAAATGATAAATTTGATTTCTGAAGCGGTTCTCTTTGCAATTCCATTCAAACTTTCCAAACTTACATTTTAAAGCAGCTCATTGTTAGAATTGTTAAAAGGAAGACAAACATGTTACCCTTCCAGAATTGATTGATGCTTCTTACTATGTTCTGGAGACCTCACCTACAAAAAGATATTGACAAAATTGAACGGGTCCAAAGACGGGCTACAAGAATGGTGATTTAGATTAGACTTAGATTTATTGGATTTATATGCCGCCCCTCTCCGCAAACTCGGGGCGGCTCACAACAAAGTAAAAACAATACATAATAGCAAATCCAATACCCACCAATCCAATTAAAATTTTAAGCTAATAAATACATAAAAAACAACCCCAGAATATTAAAAAAACAAGCACACAATCAATCTACCACCAAAACAACATGGGCAAGGGGGAGATGTTTCAGTTCCCCCATGCCTGACGGCAGAGGTGGGTTTTAAGGAGTTTGCGAAAGGCAAGGAGGGTGGGGGCAATCCTAATCTCAGGGGGGAGCTGGTTCCAGAGGGTCGGAGCCACCACAGAGAAGGCTCTTCCCCTGGGTCCCGCCATACGACTTTGTTTAGTCGACGGGACCCAGAGAAGATCCACTCTGTGGGACCGAACCAGTCGCTGGGATTCGTGCGGCAGAAAGCGGTTCCGGAGATATTCTGGTCTGGTGCCATGAAAGGCTTTATAGGTCATAACCAACACTTTGAATTGTGACCGGAAACTGATCGGCAACCAATGCAGACTGCGGAGTGTTGGAGTGATATGGGCATACTTAGAGAAGCCCATAATTGCTCTCGCAGCTGCATTCTGCACGATCTGAAGTTTCCGAACACTTTTCAGGTGGAAGGTCTTAAGCATAAAACCTATCAGGACTTAATGAACTCAATCTGTATAGTCTGGAGGACAGAAGGAAAAGGGGGGGACATGATCGAAACATTTAAATATGTTAAAGGGTTAAATAAGGTCCAGGAGGGAAGTGTTTTTAATAGGAAAGTGAACACAAGTACAAGGGGACACAATCTGAAGTTAGTTGGGGGAAAGATCAAAAGCAACGTGAGAAAATATTATTTTACTGAAAGAATAGTAGATCCTTGGAACAAACTTCCAGCAGACGTGGTTGGTAAATCCACAGTAACTGAATTTAAACATGCCTGGGATAAACATATATCCATTGTAAGATAAAATACAGGAAATAGTATGAGGGCAGACTAGATGGACCATGAGGTCTTTTTCTGCCGTCAGTCTTCTATGTTTCTATGTTTCTACTATGGTTTTTTTCTTTTAAATTTCTATCCATAATATAGATATTTCTATTCACATGCTGTATCTAGCAATAATAATAGCACTTTGACTTATAGACTGCTTCATAGTGTTGTACATCCCTCTCTAAGTGGTTTGCAGTGTCAGCATATTGTCCCCAACTATCTGGGTCCTCGTTTCACTGACCTCAGAAGAATGGAAGGCTCAGTCGATCTTGAGCCAGCCAGAATTTCCAGTTTTGGTCACCACACTATAAAAAAGATGGTGAGACGCTAGAAAGAGTGCAGAGAAGAACAACAAAGATGAGTAGGGGACCGGAGGCTAAAACATACAACGAACGGTTACAGGAACTGGGCATGGCTAATCTAGTAAAGAGAAGGACCAGGGGAGACATGATAGCAGTGTTCCAATTTATTTATTTATTCATTCATTCATTCATTCATTCATTTACTTATTTACTTACTTACTTACTTACTTACTTACTTACTTACTTACTTACTTACTTATTCATTCATTCATTCATTCATTTATTCATTCATTCATTTATTCATTTATTCATTTATTTATTAGATTTGTATGCCGCCCCTCTCCGTAGACTCGGGGCGGCTCACAACACGATAAAACAGTTCACAACAAATCTAATAATTTACAATTTAAAATATTTTAAAAACCCCATTTTTAAGCAGACATACATACAAACATACCATACATAAATTGTATAGGCCCGGGGGAGATATCTCAATTCCCCTATGCCTGACGACAAAGATGGATTTTGAGGAGTTTACGAAAGGCAAGGAGGGTGGGGCAGTTCTAATCTCTTGGGGGAGCTGGCTCCAGAGAGTCGGGGCCGCCACAGAGAAGGCTCTTCCCCTGGGGCCCGCCAACTGACATTGTTTAGTCGACGGGACCCGGAGAAGGCCCACTCTGTGGGATCTAACCGGTCGCTGGGATTCGTGCAGCAGAAGGCGGTCTCGGAGATATTCTGGTCCGATGCCATGAAGGGCTTTATAGGTCATAACCAACACTTTGAATTGTGACCGGAAATTGATCGGCAACCAATGCAGACTGCAGAGTGTTGGTGTAACATGGGCATTTTTGGGAAACCCCATGATTGCTCTCGCAGCTGCATTCTGCACGTTCTGAAGTTTCCGAACACTTTTCAAAGGTAGCCCCATGTAGAGAGCGTTAGGTTAGGTTAGGTTAGGTTAGGTTTATTGGATTTATATGCCGCCTCTCTCCGCAAACTCGGGGCGGCTCACAACAATAATAAAAAAACAGTACAGTACATAATACCAAATCCAATAGTAGTCGAACCTCGAGGTGATGAGGGCATGAGTGACTGTGAGCAGTGAGTCCCGGTCCAAATAGGGCCGCAACTGGTGCACCAGGCGAACCTGGGCAAATTTGAGGGACTGTCACAGAGAGGACGGGGTCAACCTGATTCCCAAAGCACTTGAAGGCTAGACAAGGAATAATGGATGGAAACTGAACAAGGAGAGATTCAATCTAGAAATAAGGAGGAATTTTCTGATGGTGAGAACAATCAACAAATGGAACAGCTTGCCTTCAATAGGTGTGGGAGCTTCATCACTGAAGGCTTTCAAAAAGAAACGTGACTGTCAGCTGTCAGAAATGGTGTAGGGTCTCCTACTTGGGTAGGAGGTTGGACGAGATGACATACAGGGTTAATCTGTTAATAGGGTCTAATTCCTGGCTGTGGGCAGAGATAGCCTGCAATTTTGCAATCTAATCACTGTGCCACCACAGCTCTAAGAGCAAGGTGTATGAGAAAAGATACTGTCAATCAAAAACCCAAGCTGTTGACAGACTTTAGATCAAAGATGGTATGAATCTTAGATCATGTGGGACACAATACAAGATTGTCTTTGGAGAAGGGCGGCATACAAATCTAATAAATACAAATACAATCCTTTAGAAAGCTATGTAGATGTTCTGCCGGCAGAACAACAGTAGATATCTGAATCAAGCTTTGCATTCCATTGTTTTTACTGTGTTTTTTGTTTTAACTTTGTAAAGTGTTCTCTGAAAGTTGAATCATGACAACTTCACTCCTCCACTCGAAACAGAATATCCTACGAAAATAGACTAACAATCCTGGGCCTAGAAAGCCTAGAACTACGGCACCTAAAACACGATTTGAGTATTGCCCACAAGATCATATGCTGCTCCTACCAGTCAATGACTACTTCAGCTTCAACTGCAACAACACAAGAGCACGCAACAGATTCAAACTTAATACGAACCGCTCCAAACTTCACTGTAAAAAATATGATTTCAACAACCGAGTTATCGAAGCGTGGAACTCATTGCCGGACTCAATTGTGTCAACCCCTAACCTCCAACATTTCTCCCTTAGACTCTCCACGATTGACCTCTCCAGGTTCCTAAGAGGCCAGTAAGGGGCGTACATAAGTGCACTGGTGTGCCTTTCGTCCCCTGTCCAATTGTCTTTCCTTTCTCTCACTTATCATATATATTTTCTTTCTTTCATATATCCTCTCCTCTAAGTTCACTTTACCCTTATATATATTACTACATGTCTATTTTTATTCCTATGTATTTGTGTATTGGACAAATGAATAAATAAAAATAATAAAAATAAAACTTCACGCCCTTAGGACTGAAGGTCTGAAAAATCTACTTGGATAAGCAGTGAAAGGTTTCAAACCAGAAAGGGAAAGAAGTCCAGTTTTTAAGACTCAACTTCCAGACAATTCTACCTGGATAACTGGGAATCTTCATCAACATTCTGCAAGATTTCAGTGGTCCAACTGTATAAGTTTATACCCAGTGCCATTTTATATTATTTTTCTAAATAGTTTTTACAACATTGCATATTTTAGGCAATGGGGATTCAAAACAATATAGGTCAGAATTTATCAAATCTATTAAGGGTTTGGGTGAATGAAGTATGAATGTTCTTGAATCCTTTCCGGTTCCCCCTTTCTTTAAAAAAAGTATACATCTTTGGAAAGAAGAGATTTCACTCTATCTGAAGTCACTGCTAAATTGGTTGTAAAAATGAATTTGCTGGTATGTATATGAATGGCTATATTAGAAACTGAATGATAGTAGGGAGCTCTTTAACTCTTCTCTTCTACTCAAACTTCATTCCAATAATTTTTCAAGACAGATGAGTACCTAATACCCTATAGTGCTTGTCAGAATTAAAAATGAAAAGGGCATACTTTTTAAAAACTTACTGTAACTTTTTGACTTTGCTATTTGTTTGACTGTCTCCTCCTCCTGCTGCAACAACTACTTTTTAGACTAAGACTTATAAAACAATATATAATATTAACAGTGCCTTTACCTCTATTAGATTGAAGGCTGACCTAAAAAGTAAGCAAATTCATTTTCCTTTCTTAAGATGTTGGCTGTTGTGGTTAGCTCTGCCCCAGCTCCTGCCCCAAGGACTGTGGATGTGGGGGAGACATCCACATGCTGCAGGCCTGTTTTTTTTCCCCGGTGGAATCTGCTGATGAAGGCTCCTCTGACCAAGAAGACATGAGTGACAGGGAAGAGGAGAGTGGGGCAGACAGCTCAGAAGGAGATCAATTATCTAGCTCCTCCTTGGATTCAGAACAAGAGTTAATGATACAGCCACGAATGAGGAGAGCAATGCATAGGCAACAACAACTGAGAGATTATTATCAAAGAAAATGAGGCCACCTGTGGTTGGGTGGGGCTGTGGTAATTAACGAGGCTGCTATAAATAGCAGCTTGTGGGTTTGGCCATTGTGGAGGATTATCTGATCATTGTGTTTCCTGACTGCTTTACTGACTTTGACCTTTTGTGTGCTGATTTTCCCCCGCTTTAAAACTAAACCAGAGCAAAGTGTGTTTCACTTTGTGAAAGAAGAAGGACTGTGAATTGCCTCACAGCAGCAAGCTAAGTGTCACAGAACTGATAAGGGACTTGTACAAATTACCAGTTTGGTTGGAGATGAGTGCTCTTTGCTATCCCAAAAGAGGGCTTGGTTTAAGTGAATTTTCATTATAAAGAACATTGTTTTGAATTTTCAAACGTGTGTGTGTCTGAAATTTGTACCTGTGAATTTTTGGGAGGAGTCTACCAGAGAGCCCAACAGAACAGCTGTAGAGAGGAAAAATGAATTTTTTGATGGAGGAATTCGGAAATCCTTTAAGGTACCTGGTGTTCACAATGGATATATTCAATTCTGAATCCACATCCATGTTGAATCCTCTGGAAAAGACAAAGAAAAATTGTGCTTCCATCAAAAGTAGACGGAAATGAGGAATCTAATCATGAGCTTGTAACTTCTGGATTTTAAATGAATTTTGTACTGTTCACAGTTCACAATTCACAGCTTTGTTTATTCAGGTTTGCTTTGTTTCTTCAATTAAGGTAAAATTCACTGACAGGGTCAGCAGGGCCGCGATAAACATTTTAAGCCATCTAAAACTCTTTTTTTTTTACACTATGTGTATTATAATCACATTATAATACACTAAACGTATTATAATCACAGTTTAATCAGCATTAAAGCAATTACTTATTTATCAAATATCAATTCACTCCAAAGTTTATGGAAATTTCCCCAATACTGATGATTCATAATACTAGGAGCACTGTGATAAACAATTAATAGTAGAATTTAATTCTTTTCAAGTGCTGTGAGGAACACACAAAAAAATTAGTGTGTCAGCGTTCCAATATAATATCCAAGAAATAAATCAGAGTCCAAACCTTGGCCTTCTTTCAAGTCCCAATTTATTGACAAAGTCATGTTGACTACAAACTGTTGTCATCCCGATACTAACTTTTCTTACTGTTCTCCATCCATGCTAAGGTTCATCCAGTGAAGGGCTACCAAAAATTTTACTACCACACTGTGGGCATGGCTTATGCAGAATGCCCTGTATTTTTTTTTCCCAACATCTTTCAGTGCAAATTGGGTACTCTGGGGTGGAGCTCCATTTTCACTACCCCACTGCGTCCTCCACTCCCGGCCAGGCAGTAGCCCATCCCTGGGTTTTTCTCTCGTCCCCACACCCACAAGTTCACCACATGGACCACTCTGGTTCTGTCAACATCCACAATCCTCCCCTGTATTTCCGGCTGGTGCTGAACAAAGGATGACCTTGAATCACTGGAAAGAATTTGTTGTGGCTAATATCTTTCCCTCTCATGCAAGCATCCCTCCCCAATTACCACAGTACTTTTCTACTTGTAGCAGATCAAAATCTGTAACTCAAAATGATGGCTTCAGCCTGACATAGTGATTTACAACTGATGTACACATTCTAAAGGTTATTTATTTGTTCATTCATCCATTCATTCATTTTTCCTTAAAAACTTTCCTTTCACCTTTGCTCTTTCTTTCCAGAAAATTATCATATCGAAAAATTTATACCTTAGATTCTTCTTTTCTATTGTCTCCTTTTTCTGCAATGCTGAGATTATTTCAAAGTTTAGTTCTTCTTCTTCTTGTCTTCTTTGCTTCCCACTGGTGAGGTCAGGCTGCAATGGTCAATGACTCTTAAAGTAGAGGCTCGGTTCTCCGCTCTCCAAAGCCGCGGGGTGTTCCTTTCCCTCCAGAACCTCGGCAACGGCTCCTCGGGTGCAGGAAAAAACCCTGTTCTAGGACCTGTCCATCCAGGGCCGATCCGATCGCTGGGGGCGACCTTTGGAGGGGTAAAGGGGGCCTCCACAGCAGCCCTGGTCCAAACTGGAAGTCCAGCATTGGCTTTCATGTGTGCAAATGAGCCTCTGGTAGAATAGAATTTTTTTTTATTGGTCAAGTGTGATTGGACACACAAGGAATTTGTCCTGCTGAAAATGCTCTAGCTGTGTTGAACCAAGATCTGTATTGATGCCAAATGTCATCCACCAAACATT
Source organism: Erythrolamprus reginae (assembly GCF_031021105.1). Taxonomy (NCBI): domain Eukaryota; kingdom Metazoa; phylum Chordata; class Lepidosauria; order Squamata; family Dipsadidae; genus Erythrolamprus; species Erythrolamprus reginae. Next base: position 126,600,447 of record NC_091953.1, on the reverse strand, counting down.
TTAACTGGGTTATCAATACTGACTGGCAAACAGGTGGAACTCTCGCCTCACAATCAGGAGATTGTGAGTTCGATCCTGGGTAGTGTTGTGGTTGGCTTCAGACTAGCTCCTGTAGCTGGGGATTTTGATGTTGAACAATGGGAAGCATCTGTTTATAGAAGACTGGTGTGGGTGCAGCCAGAGGTCTCAGACAGTGAAGCTGAATCACAGGCAGAGGAAGGCAGTGAGGAGGAAGAGACAGACAGGGGAATGGGTGCAGCCAACCCACCAGTTAGCCCACCAGCTAGAGGGTCCTTGGATTCAGAATCCTATCTTGAATCCCTGAGTGCACAGGATATTGGGAAGGCAGGAACAGTTGCACAAGCATAGAAACAGATAATGGAGTGCAGCTGTTCAGAGTTTAATTATGCTGCTGAAACCCTGATAAAAAAGGGAGGGTTGGAATGCTGGGCATGGGCGTTTATCATTGGCATTTTGGCAGAAAGAAGATTGTGCAGGGTGGTTTGCATTCTGTTTTGGTTTTTCTGTGAACTCTGGGACACTCAAGCAGGAGAAGGCTGGGCTGATTTGAGTGTGGAACTTTGCCTTTATTGACTCATCAATCACTCCTTGGCTCTGGCACAAGCCTAAGCATGTCAGGTGAACTTTTTGTGAATAACTCTAATCTTTGTGGACTTGTAAAAAAGTAATTGGTCTTGCATTCAAGCAGGCGTCTAGCCTTTGTACATAAAAGAGACTTTCTTAATTCACCTGCCCTCCTGTTGTGTGTTTGACTTAATTCTGGGCTTGTGGGTGGCTAAGGCAGAACAGATAGCGGCAGATATTTATCTCTCTGTATGCAATGAATAAATTGACTGCTGTGAGCTCTGTATAGGCATCAGGAAGGGTATTTGGCCAGTAATACTCAGCTTCATTCAGTCACCCTGCCTTCATCTTGATGGAAAGGATTACAGGATTGTTAAAAGAAACAAAAATCAATACAAAGTGGCATACAAGTTTCAAACTTCTGTGGTGAGAATGATCAATGAACAAGAAACAAGAAAATGTCTAAATGTTCTCTGCTTGATGTTCTTTTCTGGCTCTCTGGTAGAATCCTCCTGAAAATTCAAAAGTACAAATTTCAGACACACACACGTTTGAAAATTCAAAACAATGTTCTTTATAACGGAAATTCAAATAAACTAAGCCCTCTTTTGGTATAGCAAAGAGCACTCGTCTCCAAACAAACTGGTAATTTGTACAAGTCCCTTATCAGTTCTGAGATACTTAGCTTGCAGCTGTGAGGCAATTCACAGTCCTTCTTTCACAAAGTGAAACACACTTTGCTCTGCTTTAGTTTCAAAGCGGGGAAAAAGCAACACACAAAGGTCGAAGTCAGCGAGACAGGCACGAAACACAAGGATCAGATAATCCTCCACAATGGCCAAACCCACAGGCTGCTATTTATAGCAGCCTCACTAATTACCACAGCCCCACCCAACCACAGGTGGCCTCATTTTCTTTGATAATAATCTCTCAGTTGTTGCTTCCTATGCATCGCTCTCCGCATGCGTGGCTGTATCATTAACTCTTGTTCCGAATCCAAGGAGGAGAGAGATAATTGAACTCCTTCTGAGCTGTCTGCCACACTCTCCTCCTCCCTGTCACTCATGTCTTCTTGGTCAGAGGAGCCTTCATCATCAGATTCCACTGGGAGCAAAACAGGCCTGCGGCATGTGGATGTCTCCCCCACATCCACATTCCTTGGGGCAGGAGCTGGGCCAGAGCTAACCACAACACTTGATTACTGGAGCCAGGAGCAAAATGAAGGATGCTTTTTTCATTATTTCTAAAGGTGAAAGAGAACTCCTCCTTTTTAACCCCTAACATTTAGATAAGTGCATCTGAAGAAACCAAGGATTTAAAAGTGTCAATCCACAGCTGAGAATGCTCCAGCCACCGCTCATATTCTCCCAATTCCCTCTGCTATCAAAAGGTATTTTCATTTATTTTCTGAAATGTGACTGCAGCTTAATTTACATGCACCGATATGTAGGTTCTTAAATGCAACGTCTTGGAGATGCCCTGAAACTATAAGCTGAGATAGAACCATGTTTTTGAATGATGGCCCTGCCAAATAGCTCAGGGTCTTTGGAAGAAATTTTTTTTTAAGTACCACTTCCCTTTTATACCATCGTTCCGGTTTCCTTTTTGATTTTCCGTCCTTTATGGCTTGATTATAATTTTCCATATTTCTCTTGCCTTCGATTCTTTTTGTGACATTGATTATATAAGGGAGGACAGCCTGAAGGATTGTACTATAAGTAAGGCCAACTAGACTTAACTTCTTTCAGGGTTTTCCTGGTATGAAAAATTAGCGTACTATAGCAATAACACTTAGACTTATACGAGGGTTGCCCAGAAAGTAATGCACCACATTTTTTTTCTCAGCCTACAACAATAATACAAATGCAAAACTTTGGATACACATTACTTGAATTGTCAGGAGTGTGTGTATAAATTTTATATTTCTCCAGAGAGATAGCATAGCTGCAGCAGTATTTCGAAATGGCATCTGTAAGTGATGTACGTTACAAGCAGTGTGTCGTCATTGAATTTCTCACTGCGGAGAAAGAAACTGTTGGGAACATTCACAAAGGTTTGTGTACAGTTTATAGAGAATCTGCAGTCGACAGAAGTATGGTTAACCACTGGGCACAGAGGGTGAGACAATTAAAGTGAAGAAATGGCTTTGTGACCAGAACAAGGAGTGGTACCGACAGGCCATACACACCCTTGTTTCTTGCTGGAGGAAGGCCATTATAATGGGACAGAGATTATGTGGAAAAATAGGGAGTGTAGAAGAAACATCATTCATTCTTGTGTGCAAGTTTGATTGTGTTAACATAGAAGACTGACGGCAGAAAAAGACCTCATGATCCATCTAGTCTGCCCTTATACTATTTTCTGTATTTTATCTTAGGATGGATATATGTTTATCCCAGGCATGTTTAAATTCAGTTACTGTGAATTTATCTACCACATCTGCTGGAAGTTTGTTCCAAGGATCTACTACTCTTTCAGTAAAATAATATTTTTTCATGTTGCTTTTGATCTTCCCCCCAACTAACTTCAGATTGTGTCCCCTTGTTCTTGTGTTCACTTTCCTATTAAAAACACTTCCCTCCTGGACCTTATTTAACCCTTTAACATATTTAAATGTTTCAATCATGTCCCCCCTTTTCCTTCTGTCCTCCAGACTATATAGATTGAGTTCATTAAGTCTTTCCTGATACGTTTTATGCTTAAGACCTTCCACCATTCTTGTAGCCCGTCTTTGGACCCGTTCAATTTTGTCAATATCTTTTTGTAGGTGAGGTCTCCAGAACTGAACACAGTATTCCAAATGTGGTCTCACCAGCATTCTATATAGCGGGATCATAATCTCCTTTTTCCTGCTTGTTATACCTCTAGCTATGCAGTCAAGCATCCTACTTGCTTTCCCTACCACCTGACTGCATTGTTCACCCATTTTGAGACTTCAGAAATCACTACCCCTAAATCCTTCTCTTCTGAAGTTTTTGCTAACACAGAACTGCCAATACAATACTCAGATTGAGGATTCCTTTTCCCCAAGTTTATTATTTTACATTTGGAAACATTAAACTGCAGTTTCCATTGCTTTGACCATTTATCTAGTAAAGCTAAATCATTTACCATATTACAGATGCCTCCAGGAATATCAACCTTATTGCACACTTTAGAGTCATCGGCAAATAGGCAAACCTTCCCTACCAAACCTTCCCCTATGTCACTCACAAACATATTAAAAAGAATAAATAATGTTCAATAAATAATTGTTGAGGGGAAAAAACGTGGTGCATTACTTTCTGGGTGACCCTCGTATACCACTTCACGGTGCTTTTACAGCCCTCTCTAAGCAGTTTACAGAGTTAGCCTCTTGCCCCCAACAATCTGGGTCCCCATTTTACCCATCTTAGAAAGATGGAAGGCTGAGTCAACCTTGAGCCTGTCAGGATTGAGGGAATGGAACTCCTGGCAATGTGACCAGAGTTACCCTGAAATACTGCATTTTAACCACTGCGCCACAGGGCTCTTATTTTCACCCTGTTGGAAGTAAATGATGATTCTGAGTGTTATCATTCAGTATTGAATCCTATGTGGCTTATTATTATTGGTTTTTTTTAAAAAAAAACATCATTGTAATCTTGTTCAAAAATAAGTAGCATGAAACTATCTCACAGATTTTTTTAAAAATGCCTCCTGTTAAGAACACATTAAAGTATAACACGATAAAAATAAAAAACATTCCCACTTCACAACAGATTGGTAACACGGCAACAAAAGGAAGTTAGAGATTTATAGCCCCATTTCATTGCCAAAGACAAAACAAATCCACACGAATTTTACAATATGGCACAAAGCTAAGCCCAAAAAGATTGGATTTCACAACCTGTAGCTGGTTAGGATTTTCCGTATTTCCATATACCTTTTTTTCCAAACAATCCTAAAAGAAAAATGCCTGAATTTTGAAATAGGATGCTAATGCTTTCAGCTTTGTCGCTACATTTACCTTCAAGTGGATTTCAGTTTTACATCAGTGACAAATTGTTCATTGTAAGCTTTTCAAAGGCCCAATAGCAAAGCGATAAGTTTGTACACACGATAATGACCAAATGGATTTTGTATCAATGACCTCATATTAGGTTTCAGAGGGTTTGGGCTAAATGTCACAATCCAATTGCTTCCCAGAGTTATTCAGAGAATAACTACTTTTGGATTGAGTATATAGTGACTGTTCAGCTATTGATGAGACTTATATAGTCATACCGATACATTTTTCTTATAGGATTATTGATAATATCTCTATTGCGTAAAATAAACAAACTGGGGTTTTCACATTGAGCATGAACTTCTTAGGCTTACACAGTAACTATGAAAACAGCAGGAGAAAAAACAAACTCTCTTCTGCAGAAAGCATAATATTTCACCTACTTCCTCTTCTGGAGTCCACTTTCTACTTGGTCTTCATGGTAGCTCATTAGGGATCAAAGGTGGTATTCAGCCAATTTGGGAGAACACCCAGTTCTTATCTAGAAAAGTTCTTAAGTAGAGGCCTTCTTAAATATACCATTATATATCCTACCCTCCTGAGATTTCAGTCAGGCGGTAGGGAAAGCAAGTAGGATGCTTGGCTGCATAGCTAGAGGTATAACAAGCAGGAAGAGGGAGATTATGATCCCACTATATAGAATGCTGGTGAGATCATATTTGGAATACTGTGTTCAGTTCTGGAGACCTCACCTACAAAAAGATATTGACAAAATTGAACGGGTCCAAAGACAGAAAATAGTATAAGGGCAGACTAGATGGATCATGAGGTCTTTTTCTGCCGTCAGTCTTCTATGTTTCTATGTTTCTATATTTTACATAGCAGTTAAGTATGCAGTAGGGTTTTACTAAGTGAAGCAAGGTTCTCCTTCTCTCTCTTTAAGTGAGGGAAGGAATTCTTTGATTATTTATTGTCCCTGGTGTCCACTGATTGAAATGCACACATCAAGAATGTTGATGGAGTCTCCAGAAATGCCATGCCCGTCTGTTGACATTTCCACCTTCTACCGCTCATAGCTTCATTGCCCCAAAAAGAAGCACCACTATTAAAATCTGCCCAGCTTGAAAACCCAAGGGAAATAAAGCAGAATCTCAATTCTCTGGGTTTAAATTAAGTCACAGAAAGTCACAAATTAGGTGATAACGATTTCTCTTTATCCCAGAGTTCATGGTGGTTCATTAATTAGTATTTTCAGCACAGAATCTACAGCCTTGCAATAAATTTTTAGCGAAGGGGATAACTCCCTTGCATCGGTAGTAGCCATGGTCTCTTGACAGCTTTTCTTCTAAAGCTCTTGGGTTTTTTAAAGTGTCGGCTGCATTTCTGATTGCCCATTTTAATTATTTGAGAAAGAATACATATAAATGCCTTAAACTTTTAAATGTACCAGGATGGGTTAATACTTGCAGGACATGGAATGTGGTTGCTACTTTCAAGGGTCTCAACTTGTATCAACCACAAGCAGATATGTAGACTACCCCATAGTTCCCTCTAAGCTGAGCAGTGAGCAATCGCTCACTTAAAAATCATCATAAACTCAGAGTTTTCCAAACCTGCCCAGAAGCCGAGAGGGAAAGAGTGAGAGGGAAGGAGAGAGAGAGGAAGAGAGGAAGAGAGAGAAACAGATAGAAAAAAGAGAGGAAGGAAAAGAGAAAGAAAAAGAATGGGAGTAAGGAAGAGAGAAAGAAAATCAAAATCTAGTTTGAAACTAGCTCAACTATTTAAGTGGCATTTTGATATTGATAGAGTTGCCCTATTATGAGCTCACTGTTATAGACACACAGTACAGTGTTTTATTTTGAAATTCTCTGAGGCAAAACAGGGTGGGGGTTTTGTTTGTTTGTTTGTTTGTTTGTTTATTTATTTATTTAATATTTCTGTGCCGCCCAGTCCCAAAGGAACTGCCGCTCAGACACTATACTTTTCCGCCCACCCACCCCAAAAATTAGAGGGAACACTGGACTACCCTGGATTGGTCTGGAAGCTCCTTTACTTTGAGGGGCACTGTGGGAAGAAGAAGCAAGTTATGATTCAGGTTGACTCAGCCTTCCAACCTTCTGCAGTGGATAAAATGAGGACCCAGGTTGTTTGGGGCAATTGGCTGATTCTGTACACCGTTTGGAGTGGGCTATAAAGCACTCCAAAGCCGTATATAAGTCTAAATGCTATTGCTCATACTATATCAAAGCCTGGTAATTATTTCTCTTACCCACTTAAATAAAATAAAGAGGATATTGAGTTTAAGAAAAAGCTATGAAAAACACCCTTGCCCAGGAAAAACTGAACATCTGCTGTATTTGGTGTCTTGAGAGTTGCAATTATCATCTCTGAAATCTGCACACAAGACTTATAAATATTAGAATTGTAGCATAGGTTGAAGGCTATGAAATATTTAAACTGTTTGGCAGGCTTAAGAAAAATTCATAAACTTAATTTGAGCAACCAAATTCTCTCTCTCATCCCTCCCTCCCTCTCATTCTCACACACATACAGAGAGAGAGAGAGAGAGAGAGAGATCAGTCATTAATCAGATAAATTAAAGCAAACGATAGAGTAGTAAAGAGAAGGAAGAATCCTCTGGATAAAAATGGATGCTTTGAAGTTTAGACAGATCATTTTGCCAATGTGTTACTTCTCCCTGCTTGATAATTGTCTCATAGCTATTTTACACAGTCTATTCTACATATCCATCTATTTCATTGAGATATATTATGTATTTCATAAACGTGATGTTCGAACAATTCATTTCTCAGTGAAATGTGCAAGCTTTTTGCCCATGAGGGATGTGGTTTGAGATTCAGATATCACTGTAGTTCCAGAACAATATGATCTGCATAAATGTAGATGTATTGGGTCTTCAGGATACGAATCCCTAGCTATAAGGGGGATCATAAAGGCATTCATTCATTCATTCATTCATTCATTCAATCTGTCATCTGCACCTCTATAACTGTCTGGTTAGGTTCTGCAACCCAACAGGACCGACACAGACTTCAGAGGATAATCAGAACTGCAGAAAAAAAAACATTGTTGCAAACCTGCCTTCCATTGAGGACCTTACTGCACGAGTCAAAAAGAGGGCAGTGAAAATATTTGCTGACCCCTCGCATCCTGGACACAAACTGTTTCAACTCCTACCCTCAAAACGTCACTACAGAGCACTGCACATCAAGACAACTAGACACAAGAACAGTTTTTCCCAAGCACCATCACTCTGCTAAACAAATAATTCCCTCAACAATGTCAAACTGTCAAACTATTTACTAAGTCTGCACAACTATTACTTTTTTCCTCATCATTTCTATCATCCATTTCCCCCCACTTATGACTGCATGACTGTAACTTGTTGCCTGTATCCTTCATTGCTTATTTGACCCCTATGGCAATAATTAACTGTTGTAGTTCATGAATCTTTGACAAATGTATATTTTCTCAGTGCATATGTACCAAAGACAAATTCCTTGTGGATCCAATCTCATGTGGCCAATAAAGAATTCTATTCTATTCTATTCTTCAGGATCGGGCCAGAATATCTCCAGGACCGCCTTCTGCCACACGAATCCCAGCAACCGATTAGATCCCACAGAATTGGCCTTCTCTGGGTCCCGTCAACTAAACAATGCCGTTTGGCAGGACCCAGGGGAAGAGCCTTCTCTGTGGTGGCCCCGACCATCTGGAACCAGCTCCCCCCAGAGATTAGAACTGCCCCCACCCTCCTAGCCTTTTGTAAACTCCTTAAAACCCACCTCTGTCGTCAGGCATGGGGGAATTGAAATTTTCCCTTCCCCCTAGGCTTATAGAATTTATACATGGTATGCTTGTTTGTATGATTGGTCTCTTAAATTGGGGTTTTTTAGATTATTTTTTAATATTAGATTTGTTACATTGTCTTCTTTATTGTTGCTAGCAGCCCCGAGTCTTCGGAGAGGGGAGGCATACAAATCTAATAAATAGATAGATAGATAGATAGATAGATAGATAGATAGATAGATAGATAGATAGATAGATAGATAGATAGATAGATAGATAAATAGATAAATAGATAAATAAATCAATCGATCGATCAATCAATTCTTTTTTTTTTTTTTTTGCAAATCTTTTTATTGTTTTATAGATACATATATCACAATTTGTTTATACAGTTTACAGGTCTTATCCAACTTTTTTACCGGTTACAGTTGTTATATGGATAATATTAACTTAATACTATGCAATGCAAAACAGGGTAAAAACATTCAAATGGTATTTTCATTTTTTTTTTAAGGTTTGTACTGCTATTTTGTATAAGGTTATACAAATCTTTTCCTTTGAATCCACTCGTGCCAATTGTTCCACATGCTTTTAGTTTCGTTGATTCTGTTTCCCTTAAGTAGGTTTGTCAATTTATCCATTTCTGCACATGTATATATTTTTTCTATTATTAAATTTATATTGGGGGTCTGTTTGTTCTTCCATGTTTGCGCAATTGCAATTCTTGTAGCTGTATTTATGTGAGTCACTAAAAAAAGGGTTTGTTTCGAGTAAGATTTTTTCCAAATTCCGAGTAGCATCCCCTCCGGTGAGTACTCTATTTCCTCCTTCGTGATTTCCTTTAACCATTTGTAAATTGTTTCCCAAATTTTTTGGATTTTAGGGCAGGACCACCACACATGGAAGAAAGTTCCTTTTTCTTTATTGCATTTCTATTCTTTCATGAAAGGGGAAAGAGTCAATCTTTCAAGATCATGGGAGGAAACACATGAAATAAAGATATCATTTAGTGAAACTACTGTGCAAAATGTCATACTACATATATTCATTTTTATCTGTTTTGTTAAATAAATGCACAGAAAAAAATGAATCAAATTTTGGGTAGCTCACAGGAGCATCCTGACCTTATTTTCATTCTTTTGAATTTGAAGGTGATTACATTTAATTGGTATATATAGCTGCCAATTTCACAATCCCGACTCTCAGTGGCACACAATAGAGCAAACACAAAGAGGGAATCCAGACGGATGGGTTGGACAGAGCGATGCTACGCCTCGAATTCTTGCTAAGTTTCTCAGAGCTCTTGCATACTTCAGTCTTCCGGTAAGCAGACCGAGAAAAACATATGGCAAAGTCAACTCGAAATCCGCTCACGCCCATGGAAACAGTCCAACATTTATCTCTGGATGTCCAGATGGTTCCTCCATCCAAGTGTGCATTAAGGTCAGCCAAGGTGTGCAGCTGCTGCCATCTAGCTACATTTATTGAAATTCTAAATCCAGAGGTCCAGTTGGAATGTTTCAAAGCAGCGATCCAAAACCTTTTAAGCATTAGGGACCGGTTCTGTCGAGAGAGGGGTTTTCTGCATATGTGTTTTTTGTGTGTTGTCTTCCTCCTGTGGTCCAGTTTCTGGCATGACCTCACCTCCAAAAAGATATTGACAAAATTGAACGAGTCCAAAGATAGGCTACAAGAATGGTGCAAGGTCTTAAGCATAAAACGTATCAGGAAAGACTTAGTGAACTCAATCTGTATAGTCTGGAGGACAGAAGGGAAAGGGGGGACATGATCGAAACATTTAAATATGTTAAAGGATTAAATAAGGTCCAGGATGGAAGTGTTTTTAATAGGAAAGTGAACACAAGAACAAGGGGACACAATCTGAAGTTAGTTGGGAGAAAGATCAAAAGCAACACGAGAAAATATTTTACTGAAAGAGTAGTAGATGCTTGGAACAAACTTCCAGCAGACGTGGTTGGTAAATCCACAGTCACTGAATTTAAACATGCCTGGGATAAACATATATCCATTGTAAGATAAAATACAGAAAATAGTATAAGGGCAGACTAGATGGACCATGAGGTCTTTTTCTGCTGTCAGACTTTTATGTTTCTATGATGTGGCCTGGTTGCAAAATTTTGCAGAAATTGCAAAATTGCATAGCAGTTCATTTTGAGAAGGGAGCCAAATTCACAGCAGTTTCTGAATGAAACAGGGGCAGTGCCAAATTCTCATGTCTCCAAATATCTGTTCCACCTCCCAGGTATCCATATGCTACGGTCTCTACTTTCAGGGCCCAACGAGATGGCCAACTGTGAGTTGTCTGGGGCTGGAAGTCTGCAAGGAATGAAATGAGTGATTGGAAGCCAGTAAAAGTTTTAGGGGGAAGAGAGACTTTCCAGATAATGGCTGAAAGTGTGGATGCTTTTTAAAAATAGCACCAGCACTTAGACTTACTATATACTGCAACTTGGGAGTCCTCCTTGATCCACAGCTGAGGCTAGAGCAACATCTCTCAGCTGTGGCTAGGGGGACTTTTCCATAAGTTCATCTGTGGATCAGGATGAATGAAACAGAAGCAGATGGATCAGAAGCCATGAATCCGGGTCCAGAGAGTGATTGCTGGAGCAGGCCGGTAGCAGACATGGGTGGAGGGTGCCAAGCCCTCCTAGCCAGCTGACTGGCACAAGGCAGTAATGCTGGCTAGAAACATTTTGTTTTCACTGGTGTGTCAAGTCAAGACCAGTAAAGTTTTCTGTTGAAAAGAGCCCTTCACTCCTCCACTCGAAATAGAATACCCTATGAGACTAGACTTTCAATACTGGGCCTAGAAAGTTTAGAACTAAGACGCCTTAAAACAAGATCTAAGTATTGCCCACAAGATCATATGCTGCAACGTCCTGCCTGTCAGCGACTACTTCAGTTTCAGCCACAACAACACAAGAGCACACAACAGATTTAAACTTAATATTAACCGCTCCAAACTTGACTGTAAAAAATATGACTTCAGTAACCGAGTTGTCGAAGCGTGGAGCTCATTACCGGACTCCGTAGTGTCATCCCCAAACCCCAAACACTTTACCCTTAGATTATCTACGGTTGACCTATCCAGATTCCTAAGAGGTCAGTAAGGGGCGTACATAAGTGCACTAGAGTGCCTTCCGTCCCCTGTCTTATTGCTTTCCTATATCTCCTATACCTTTCTTCTATTCCTATATCTCTTCTTCTATTCTTTCATTGATATGTTCTATTACTATATCTTCTTTTCTATTATTTCTTAGATATATTTTACTATGAGTATCTCCTCTATAACCTTCATCATGTATCTTACTATGTGTATATAGATATATACCCACTAAAACCCTCATTGTGTATTGGACAAAATAAATAAATAAAATAAAATAAATAAATAAATAAATGAATACCACAGCATGGTCTCTTCTCTTGCTGGCCAGGCTTGGAATGGTGACACCAGCATACCGTCCGTCGGGTTTCCAAAGAGCATCTGAAATTAAATCAGATTTCCTCAAAATTCCAATTTGTTAACAGAGCCATGTTGGCACATCTGTGAGAAACCTTTATCTAAAGCTACGCGGGTTTCTCCACCCAGTTTAAAGTTCATTCTCTTGCTCCCATGCCCACAAGTTCATCACATTTTTTAAAAAAATTTTTTTATTAAATTTTATTACAACAACAAAAAAATACTTAAAAGAAAACGTGCCCAACACCAATAAAACCCCACCACCATTTAGGGGTTTAAATTATTTGCAATAAGTTTCAATTTCTTCCTTAGCTCCGGTTTACATTTCTTTACATACAAAAAGTGATTGGAATTTATTTTTCACATTGTTGTCATAAATTCTACTTAAGATATAATTTTTCACCTTATTCCATTGTGCCATCAGCTTCTCCAATTTATTTTCATCAAAGTTATTTAATCTTATTTCCATAATTTCAAAGTGGATGTGGTCCACCATGTACCAGTACCAATTCTGGATTGTCCATTTATTGCTGTCCTTCCACCCTAATACCACTACTGCTTGAGCGCTTTCCAAAGCTGCTGTTTTGATTTCTTTAAATTCTCATAATTCCCCATATTTAACTAGTATTGCTAATTCTTTCGTAATTATCCAATTAATGTTTAGCATATTATTTATTTCATTCTGTACTTCCTTCCAAAATTTTTGAACTTCAACACATTCCCAGAGCATATGCATAAAAACTCCTTTTATTTGGCAACCATGCCAGCAATTTCCTTTCCCTTTCCTCTGGAAGTGTGCTAGTTTTACTGGCGTGAAATACCATTTATGTAAAATTTTCCTTCTCATCTCTCTAATTCTTGTATTCTTTATCTTATGTATATTTTCTACTATCACATTGACCACTTGTCTTTTGCCAACGTGTCCACTTATCCCATCAGCTTCCGGGCAGGTACAGAACAACGGATGACCTTGAGAATCTAGATGGAATTTATTATGGCTACATCTCATGCGGCAGCCCCTCCCAAATTCCCACAGCCAGAATACATTCTAAAGCATAAAGTGTGGCAGGACAAATTATCCAAGTCAACGATGGCTTTGGCCTGTCACCATAACCTGTTTGACCAAGATGAATAATGTCACATTCATGAAGATCTGCAGTTTCCCCACCGTGCTTTCTTCCTTTCAAAAAGATAATCTGAGCATCCCTGGATTACATAGTCCAGCACTTCTGAGATGATCCCCTAATAAGCAACATTGGTGGAAACGCTTTTCACAGGCCCCCCTTTTATGACGTGCGCCGAGATTGCTAAACCAGCTCTGTCTCCAGTTTCATCCCACCATGAATCAATTTGTAGAGACATTTAGAAGTCAATAATCCACTGCAGCTTTGATGACAGGTGATTAATTTCTACATTTTAGAGACATAATAAGATTTAGCAATAAAAAGGCCTTGAAGTAACCTACCAAACAGCTTTAATCTCAGCCTTGGGACTGTTCTAAATATGAATGCCAGCGCAGAAAATGTGAATGATTTAAGTTAGCAAATTTTATTACAAAACTTTTCATCTTTTCCATATTAATTGTGCTTTGTAATCAGATTCGCCGCACAGCTATATTATGTTGAATGCAACACATACACACACACACACACACACATTAAGACAAAGAGGAGAATCATAACATTTCTCTCTTTTATGATAGGGTTTTTAGTTTTTTAATATTAGATTTGTGCCATTATATTGTTTTTATTGTTGTTGTGAGCCTCCCTGAGGTCTTTGGAGAGGGGCGGCATACAAATCTAATAAATTATTATTATTATTATTATTATTATTATTATTATTATTATTATTAAAACTCAACAGCACTTTTTCATGCAGCTGTTGATAAAAATAGGATTGTGAACGAGATCGCCAATGGATATGGCACAAGAAGAAGATGAAAGGAAAGTGTCTCTCTGGTTAAACAAACTCCTGATGACAAATGATAAAGAAGATGCTGGAACTGATGGGGTTATGTGCTGGCTCTAACTAACAGGCAGTGATCTACTTTATTGGGCTGGAAATTTCCTACTCAAAATAAACATGATTCATTCAGTCTGGAATCTGATCGTATTGCTTGGCTGCATAGCTAGAGGTATAACAAGCAGGAAGAGGGAGATTATGATCCTGCTATATAGAGTGCTGGTGAGACCACATTTGGAGTACTGTGTTCAGTTCTGGAGACCTCACCTACAAAAAGATATTGACAAAATTGAACGGGTCCAAAGACGGGCTACAAGAATGGTGGAAGGTCTTAAGCATAAAACGTATCAGGAAAGACTTCATGAACTCAATCTTTATAGCCTGGAGGACAGAAGGAAAAGGGGGGACATGATCGAAACATTTAAATATGTTAAAGGGTTAAATAAGGTCCAGGAGGGAAGTGTTTTTAATAGGAGAACAAGGGGACACAATCTGAAGTTAGTTGGGGGAAAGATCAAAAGCAACATGAGAAAATATTATTTTACTGAAAGAGTAGTAGATCCTTGGAACAAACTTCCAGCAGACGTGGTAGATAAATCCACAGTAACTGAATTTCAACATGCCTGGGATAAACATATATCCATCTTAAGATAAAATACAGAAAATATTATAAGGGCAGACTAGATGGACCATGAGGTCTTTTTCTGCCATCAGACTTCTATGTTTCTATGTTTCTAGTCCATGTACCTTCTAGAAAAAGCGAAAAAAGGCATTATTAGTCCAGCCTTCATAATTTCATATACATCCCCTCTTTGGAGAAACCCTTCGAGGCAAGAGATGAATAAAGGCGAGGGGCTAGGCTCTTGAGGTTGAAAAGACAAATTAGGTGACAAATGCTTGGTTGAAGTACAGCCCAGAAGCTGTCTGCACAGTAAGAGAGAGATGAGTTACAATAGATGTGGATTTCCATTTCAGCCGGAAGAGATATCTGATTATTCTCTGCCCGGGCTCCAAATACATCTCAACCAGCCCTGCCAAGCCACAGCAGATATATTGTTGAAGAGGAGGAATGCTGGTGCCTTTAAATCTGTTTGTTGTGCTAGCCCCCCATTTGAAGTCGAGACTACTTGAAAATTCAATCGTTATTACAACAGATAAATTCTGTCAAGGGCCCTTCAGTAGATCTCTTTTTTTTTCCGGAAAGAGAAAGGTTTATCCTTTGCAATTCTACAAACGACCCGAGTAGACATACTATACTGCCCAGCCAAAATGAAACATGTATTGTAGCATTACATATATAAACGTTGATGGGTTGGATGTTAGAACATAGACGCTTAGTTCTTGATGAACTCGGTCTTGAGTGAATGTATGGGTGTGTGAACACTAGCAAGATTAGTGGCATAGGCCTTTTGCACACCATTCTAAATTCATATTTACTTTATTTGTTTGGACCAGGGTTAGGCAAAGTTGGCTCTTCTAGGACATGTGGACTTCAACTCCCAGAATTCCTGAGCTAGCATGACTGGCTTAGGAATTCTGGGAGTTGAAGTCCACAATTCTTACAAGAGCCAACCTTGCCTGCCCTTGGTTTAGACCAGTGTTGGTGAACCTTTTTTCCCTCGAGTGCTGAAAGAGCATGTCATTTATCATTACCAGAGTTTATTTATTTTATTTTATGTATTTATTTATTGGATTTGTATGCTGCCCCTCTCCGTAGACTCGGGGGGGGGGGCTAACAACAATGATAAAAAACAACATGTAACAATCCAATTAATAAAACAACTAAAAACCCTTATTATAAAACCAAACATACACACAAACATACCATGCATAACTTGTAATGGCCTAGGGGGAAGGAATATCTTAACTCCCCCATGCCTGGCGGCATAAGTGAGTCTTGAGTAGTTTACGAAAGACAGGGAGGGTGGGGGCAGTTCTAATCTCCGGGGGGAGTTGGTTCCAGAGGGCTGGGGCCACCACAGAGAAGGCTCTTCCCCTGGGGCCCGCCAAACGACATTGTTTAGTCGACGGGACCCGGAGAAGGCCAACTCTGTGGGACCTAATCAGTCACTGGGATTCGTGCGGTAGCAGGCAGTTCCGGAGGTAATCTGGTCCAATGCCATGTAGGGCTTGAAAACTCACCACTCACAACAAACTTTAGACTGTTTATCTCAATACGTTATTTCTCAAACTTTAGTTCAAGTTAGTATATCTGTGTGTGGCTGAGTAGTTATTTGCAACTAATCTCAATCTTAACCTTTCTGTGTGTGCACAACCTTGGTAAACAAGGATTACTCTGCTCATACATTAACTGAGGTTTATCTGGGGGAGATTTGGGCATGTTTGAACTGCCAGCTGTTTGTGTTATCTCTGTGCCGTTCTCTGGGTCTTCACTGTGCCGTTCTCTGGCTGAAGATGGACTTGCAGGTGGACCTCTATAATCCTTTCACTACTGCAGCTTTTTTTCACCCAGCCCACTTTCATCTAAAGGCTGTCATTGAAATACTGTAGCATTAATTCACTTCACCCTGATGGGAGAAGTATGAACAAGTATAAGTTAACAGTAAACGGGAAAGTATAATGATAAAAAAGAACATGTACAATGTCTCCAAAATGAAAGCACAGCATCCAGCTGAAATCATACAAGAAGTCAGACGATAAAATGCCTCATTTCCAGAACTTTGCAATTTCTCTCATTGAAATTTGGAAAAACAACCCCAGGTGAACCGTTCAAAGAACATGAATGCAATAATCTCCCTTTGTGTCTCCTTCAAAGTAGCTTTACTGACATTATTTTTTTGAGCAGCAGGAACAAACTGAGAAATGTAATTGCATTGACTTTTATTTACACTTTGACTTCATTTTAATTTCCTAATCAAAGAAAACTATGAAGAATGCACAGTTTATAGATCAGTATATCTTACTTCCTGTGACCTATTTACCATTATATCTCACATCTTGTTGTCATAAAAAGGCTCAGATTTGAGAAAAACGTAAAAATGTCTGTTTTATGATCACAAGTCTGGATTTTTTTTATTCAGACCTTCCGCTTGTGGTGAGCTGTGGCTTAGCCAAATACTCCAAGTTCTTACTTTATACTAAGATTATTTATTTTATTTATTTATTAATTAGATTTGAATGCCGCCCCACTCCGAGGACTTGGAGCAGCTCACAACAGACAATGCAAAATACAAATCCAATATTAAAAAAAACAATATTTATAACCCTTATTAAGAAACAATCATGCAATCCAAACAAATCAAACATAATGAGGAAGGATGAAAGGGAGGAGGAGGGAGGAGAGGAAAGAGAGGAAGGTTGAGAGGGAGGGGAGACGGTGAAGAAGAAGAGGAGGGGGAGGAAAGAAGAAGGGTGGGAGGGAAGGAGGGAAGGAAGGAAGGGGGAGGAGGAGGAAGGAGAGGAAAGGAAAGGAGAGGGAGAGGGTGAAGAAGAAGAGGAGGAGAAGGAGAAAGGGTGAAAGGGGAGGAGGAGAGGAAAGAGAGAGGGAGAGGGGAGAGGGTGAAGAAGAAGAAGAGGAGGGGGAGGAAAGAAGAAGGGTGGGAGGGAAGGAGGGAAGGAAGGAAGGGGGAGGAGGAGGAAGGAGAGGAAAGGAGAGGGAGAGGGTGAAGAAGAAGAGGAGGAGAAGGAGAAAGGATGAAAGGGGAGGAGGAGAGGAAAGAGAGAGGGAGAGGGGAGAGGGTGAAGAAGAAGAAGAGGAGGGGGAGGAAAGAAGAAGGGTGGGAGGGAAGGAGGGAAGGAAGGAAGGGGGAGGAGGAGGAAGGAGAGGAAAGGAGAGGGAGAGGGTGAAGAAGAAGAGGAGGAGAAGGAGAAAGGATGAAAGGGGAGGAGGAGAGGAAAGAGAGAGGGAGAGGGGAGAGGGTGAAGAAGAAGAAGAGGAGGAGGAAGGAAGGAGAGGAGGAAGGAAGGAAGGAAGGAAGGAAGGAAGGAATCATCTATCATCTATCTTTCTCCTATCTAGCTATTCTTTGTGTAAAATTTCATGAACATTGACTTCTATAAAAATCATGGCAAGGGTATCTAGGTGGGAATGGAGTCACAGACTGCTAAATGTTGCACACTCATCTCATTAATACAGGAGAGGCAACTGTTGAAAAAGTCTCTCCCAGCTTCCCTCCCCCCCCCCCCCCCCCGAAGAAAGCCACAGAAGCATGTTAACCACGCTGCATTAACAGACTACACGAGCCTCTGGTTGCTACCGCAGAATACCTTAGGTGCCAAATTTCAATGCGTTGAACAAATTGCATGTACTAAAAGAAAGAAAACACCCCCTTAAAATCTACATCTGCTGTTGTAGCCAGATAGGATATATTCTCCACAGGCCATGCCTGAAAATGTAATGTAGGTAAAGATGTTCATGACTAAATAAAAACTCACCGGGGTCGTGCATCCTATTAAAGTCAGTATTTTTAAAACTGCTGGCTTAAAACATTTACCTTGACATCGTAAATTATATTTAATACCAGAGCCACTTCGTGTGAAGTCAAGCTCTATTTGAAACAACTGCCGTTGATGTGTGATTGATTTTTTTTTTATTTGCAGAAAAATATGAAGCGAAATCAAATTTCAGTCCATTTAAAATTTATGCTTGCCGAGACAACCTTTGGCAAGGAGTGATATTGAATCTGGTTACAGTCAGAGAAGCCCTTGTGAGTCTCCCTTCGAATCCTTTTGCCCCTTTCCATTTTTCTTTTTTTTAAAAAAAATCTCTTTATTAATTTTTCTTATATCATTCCCATCACATATTATTTTGAATTACAGATTATACATATTCTCAGTTAACATTCTGACAGTAAGTTTTGACCGGTTTCATTTCATTATATACATTGTATTTTATATTTTTAAATTCTAAAATCTATTACGTTCATTAATTATACACGGTAACTGTAGGTCGTTTCAATTGTACTGTTGTTTCATATTATGTTGCTTTTATGTTCTCTTTTGAACCCATTCATGACATTTTTGCCATGTTCTTTTTGATTCTATTAATTTATTTCCCTTAATTGAGTTCGTGAATTCGTCCATCTCTACACATGCATATATCTTATCTATAATTAAATCTTCCGTTGGTATCTGATCACTTTTCCAGAGTTGTGCTATTGCAATTCTCGTGGCGGTGTTTATATGTGTTGTGAGGAGCATTGTTTGTTTTGAATAATGTTTTCTCCAAACTCCTAAAAGCATAGCTTCCGGTGTGAGTTCTATTTCCTCTTTCGTAATCTCTGTGAGCCAAGTATGAGTTATTGTCCAAATTTTTTGTATCAAGGGGCAGGACCACCACATATGGAAAAACGCACCTCTTTCCTTTTTACACTTCCAACACGAGTCTGATAATATTGGTTGGATCTTTGCTGATCTCGCCGGTGGGAGGTACCATCTGTAGAATAATTTGTAATAGTTTTCCTTATATGCTGCTTAATTTTTTAAAAAGTAAAATCAAATAAATGAGAGAATCTTGGCACATCCTTTGAAGTCAATTGATGCTTTCTGGACCGAATGTACAGTGGGATAAAATGACATAAATTTGGCACGTGTATATATTGTGATACTTCTGGAGGTACAGGCAGAGGGTTTTTTGTTTTTTGTTTTTTTTAATAAACTTTATTAATTTTTTCATAAAAAAGACAAAACTGACAAACATACATTTAACATAAAATTGGGGTTGCAATTTCCCCACTTATTCTAGAAGTCAAATTTCCATACAGAAAAAAAGAATACCTTATTAATACTTTCAATCAACTTATTACTTTAGATGAAAAGAATAAATTCTATTTGAAGAAATTCTATTTGATCTTATATAAAAAAAAACCTTCATTTATAGACTAATATAAAACACAAAATTTAAGTCATAACCATTCTTCTACATTTCTCACATAAGTTTTACTTTTACTTCTTCTTCTTATTTATCCATATATACACTTTATTCCAAATCACATAAAATTCTGATTCTTCTTGGTCTTTTAACCGTCTTGTCATCATATCCATTTCAGCGCAATCTAATATTTTCTTAATAACCTCTTCCTCTTTAGGGATACTTTCCCCTTTCCAATTTTGCGCACATACAATCCTGGCCGCTGTCAAAACATGTATAACTAAATGTAAAATTTCTTTCTTATATTTCTGACTAGTTATACCCAGTAAGTAAAATTCTGGGGTTTTTTCTATCTCCAGCATTATTATTTCTTTTATAATTCTTTGTATCATTTTCCAATAAAGCTTAACTTTACTACACATCCACCATTGATGATAATAGGAACCTATTTCTTTCTTACATTTCCAACAGAATGGGGACATATTAGGGAACATTTTTGCTATTCTACTCGGTGGGAGGTGCCAAGTAGGGGTTTTAAAGGACTTTAAAGTAAAATCTCATCCAAACAGCCTTGTCTGAATGTATTTACTCAGCTGTAAGTCTCTGACTGTTTATAAGCCATTCTCAACCTTTTTTCCCCCACCATGGACTCATTTTAAATACCTTGTGTGGCCATAAACCATGATTTGGGGCAACATACATCATAAACCATAAAAACAACTGAGAACAATTTAAACAGTACAAAACAAATCCATAAGGCATCCAGTAAAGCTATTGCTGTGGACATTAATACAGACAGGAATTGGAGCCTTGCTGATCATTTGAAATCCATGAATCTGCAAATATCCAAAACTTAACTGTTGTCCCAGAATTTTTAACTGAATTTTGGCTGCCTTAATACTCATCGTTATGATCCAGCTCCCAAATATGAAAAACTCTTTGTAGTTAAACAAAGAGTTTGTAGTTTATTAGGAGGGCCAGCAGCCCTGGCAAAAAGTCTCTCTCACACACACACATAGCAGGTAACAGGTATGTCTTTTTTTAAAATAAGTATTTTTATTAATTTTTATAATATAAAACACCCATACAATACACAACATATAACAATGGGCTCAGTGTTTAAGTGCCCACCACCAGACAACATTCATATCCCCAAACCAAAATGGGGGCATATTTTATATATACCATTTTAACTCAAGAGCAACATATCTAATCAATATTATTATTATTATTATTATTGTTGTTGTTGTTGTTGTTGTTATTATTATTATTATTATTATTATTATTATTATTATTATGTCAGTACAACACTGGATTTCGTATTTCATCACCAGTCGGGCGCTTCCCAAGCACCTAGGACTGCATGATGTAGCGGCAAATTATGTTTGCCGATCCCAGTAAAGCGGCCTTTTGCAATTGACAGATGGAGATTTTGTCAATTCCGATGGTTTTCAAATGTCCGCTGAGATCCTTTGGTACTACGCCCATCATGCCAAGTACCACTGGGACCACTTTCACTGGCTTATGCCAGAATCATTGCAGCTCGATTTTTAGATCTTCATATTTCACTAATTTCTCTAGCTGCATCTCCTCAATTCTGCTGTCCCCTGGGATTGCGATGTCGATGATCCATACTTTCTTTTTCTCCATGATTATGATCATGATCATGATCATGGTCATGGTTATGGTTATGGTTATGATTTATTAGATTTGTATGCCGCCCCTCTCCAAAGACTCGGGGCAGCTCACAACAATAAAAACAGTACAAATCCAATATTTAAAAGAATTTAAACCCCTTCATATAAAAAGCAATCATACTTCTCACACAAACCATGCATAAAACAAAAACCGTCCAGGGGAATCAATTTCCCCATGCCTGATGACAGAGGTGGGTTTTAAGGAGTTTGTGAAAGGCAAGGAGGGTGGGGGCAATCCTAATCTCTGGGGGTCGGGGCTGCCACAGAGAAGGCTCTTCCCCTGCATCCCACCAGATGGCATTGTTTTGTCGACGGGACCCGGAGAAGGCCAACTCTGTGGGACGTAACCGGTCGCTGGGATTCGTGCAGCAGAAGACAGTCTCGGAGATATTCTGGTCATAGAAACATAGTAACATAGTAACATAGAAACATAGAAACATAGAAACATAGAAACATAGAAACATAGAAACATAGAAACATAGAAACATAGAAACATAGAAACATAGAAACATAGAAACATAGAAACATAGAAACATAGAAACATAGAAACATAGAAACATAGAAACATAGAAACATAGAAACATAGAAACATAGAAACATAGAAACATAGAAACATAGAAACAACATAGAAACAACATAGAAACAACATAGAAACAACATAGAAACAACATAGAAACAACATAGAAACAACATAGAAACAACATAGAAACAACATAGAAACAACATAGAAACAACATAGAAACAACATAGAAACAACATAGAAACAACATAGAAACAACATAGAAACAACATAGAAACAACATAGAAACAACATAGAAACAACATAGAAACAACATAGAAACAACATAGAAACAACATAGAAACAACATAGAAACAACATAGAAACTGTTGTGATTCCGCCTGAGGCTCCTCAGGGACCGGCTGGATCGCTGCCGGATCCATGCCCAGAGGAGGAGGACAGTGAACAGGAGGCGGAGGACCAGGCAGACGGGGGAGAGGAACGTCAGGAAGAGGAGGAGGGAGAGCAGCCTGAGACCCCCGGGGGGGGCTCTCCCCAGCTAGTAGCCTGGATTCATTGGATGAAGACGCACAGGCTATAATAGACATGAGGCAGAGATGAGCAGCTCAAAGACGGGGCCAATTAGAAAGGTATTTCCATCCCTGAATTGGCAACAGCTGGGTCTGGGTGTGGTTCTCCTCAGCAGGGTTGAAAAGGCAGGCCCACCCTTACAGTCTTGTGGAGAGTTATCAATTGGGAGTCCTGTGACCTTGCTTCGATTCTCGGCGTCTCTGATCTTGGCTTGTGGCCTAGAAGTCTGGAAGATTTGGGGGAGGTGTGGGTTTTATTATCTCCAGCGTTGTTTTTGCCAGCAAGAATCCTGTTTTATTGCCTGGCCTTCTTGAAACTTCTGTGAAGCTTCATAGTGTTCCTGTCTGTAAGAACAGTTTTTGTTACCTGTGTTTGCTTTGAATTATATAAACTGCCTTTGCTTTTTACCAGTGTGTCTGGATACTCTTTTTGGTTGGTGTTGGCGTCTGGGGGGACCCAGACAGAACAGAAACAACATAGAAACAACATAGAAACAACATAGAAACAACATAGAAACAACATAGAAACAACATAGAAACATAGAAGATTGACAGCAGAAAAAGACCTCACGCTCCATCTTGCCTGCCCATATGCTATGTCCTGTATTTTATCTTAGGATGGATATATGTTTATCCCAAGCATGTTTAAATTCAGTTACTGTGAATTTACCAACCATGTCTGCTGGATGTTTGTTCCAAGCATCTACTATTCTTTCGGTAAAATAATGTTTTCTCACGTTGCTTCTGATCTTTCCCCCAACTAACCTCAGATTGTGCCCCCTTGTTCTTGTGTTCACTTTCCTATTAAAAACACTTCTCTCCTGAATCTTATTTAACCCTTGAACATCTTTAAATGTTTCGATCATGTCCCCCCCTTTCCCTTCTGTCCTCCAGACTATACAGATTGAGTTCATTAAGTCTTTCCTGATAAGTTTTATACTTAAGACCTTCCACCATTTTTGTAGCCCGTCTTTGGATCCATTCAATTTTATCAATATCTTTTTGTAGGTGAGGTCTCCAGAAGTGAACATGAACTACAATATATCATCCCTTAACTGTTCTCGTTGCTATTAGAAATGAGAATATATCTCATATAATCCACCTTTGCCATGATGATTAAAAAGCATTGTTCTTCCATCAGCTAATGGAATGGTTCTCATCAAATTGGGTTTATCCTAGTTCTGCCTCTCTTTCGTGCTGATGAACCTATAAATATGCTCTCACTGAGATGTATAATACATTCCTGATTGCCCAAAGGAAGCTTGGATGCTTTAAAACCATCAAGGAAGGCTGATCCAAGTTTCAGCTGGGAGTCATTCATTATATGCTTCAATGTCTCTAATCCGCTCTTGTCAGGTCCTTCCCATTTGGGGGGCAATTACAACATATATTTTTCATCCCCATTTGACTAACAATAATAGGTAGCACCAGTTGTTAAATGAGGGTACCAATTTTTCAGAGTTGGTAGATGTCAAAATACAGGTCTGGTGGTTAATTGTGAAAGCATCCATCAAGAGCTGAGTCTATGTACTAACATGTACCTATTCTTCCCACCCCACGGGAGCGAATTTCAGTTTTAAAACTCCCTTTTGTCTTTACTTCTTCTGACACTTTGATCATCTTCTTTTTGAATCGCAAAAACAAAAATGATACCCTCTCAGGGGGGGAGGGAGTAGAAAGCAGATTGGAACATCTGTCTTTTTGATCTAACTTTGCAACTTGGTACGCAATCCTTACTTGTTAAATTTGTAGAATTGCTAATAAAAGGCATAATGTACCAAATGGTGGTAATTTAGATGGAACAAGCGTATCAATCACTATGAAATGGGCTCAGAGCTCTATATTCATGCAGAATAATTAAACAGAATTATGGGACTAATGCAGAAACACTGAAAAACAAGCTTTCAAAACCCGTTCTGTAGCTTTATGCCGCTTAGCACAAGGACATGACATGGACATCCAGGATTTCTTATATTTTATGTTTGGTATGTGTCCTGTCTGGGTCACTCCAGAAGCCAATACCAACCCAAAAAGAGAAGCCAGACACACTGGTAAAAGGCAAAGGCAGTTTTATAAAATTCAAGAAAAACACAGGTAACAGAAAATGTCCTTACAAACAGGAAAATGCTGTATCTTCAGATATATCCACGAAGGCAAAAGTCCATGCAGCAATACAGAATTCTTGCTGCCAAGCCGAGGCTGTAGATAGCAGACCTACACCTCCCACGGGTCTTCCAAAGCTGCTGGGCCACAAGCCAAGAACAGAGACGCCGAGAAACAAGACAGGATAACGCAACTCCAAACTGATAACACTCCACATGGCTTCAAGGGCTTGCCTGCCTTTTAAACCCTGCTAAGGAGGACCACACGCAAACCCAGCTGTTCCTAATTCAGTGCTGATAATACTTCTTTAATTGCTCCTTTCTTTGATCTGACCGTCTCTGTCGCATGTCAATGACGGCTTGAGCTTCATCACCTAATGACTCCAAACACCTGGCTGGGGAGACACCCCCCCCCCCCCCGGGGCTCTCATGCTGTTCTCCTTCATCCCATTCCTGATTTTCCTCTCCCCCGTCCGACTGTTCAGCCCCCTCCTCTTCGCTGTCATCCTCCTCCGGGCATGGAGCCAGCAGAGACGCAGCAGGTCCCTGAGCAGCCTCAGGCTGAACCACAACAGTATGTATGTGTTGTATGGTTTTTTAACAGTTGGGTTTTTTAATATAATTCTTATTATTACATTTGTTCCATTGTTTATACTGTTTTTATTGTTGTTGTGAGCTGCCCCGAGTCTTCAGAGAGAGGCGGCATATAGATAGATAGATAGATAGATAGATAGATAGATAGATAGGTAGGTAGGTAGGTAGGTAGGTAGGTAGGTAGGTAGGTAGGTAGGTAGGTAGACAGACAGACAGACAGACAGACAGACAGACAGACAGACAGACAGACAGACAGACAGACAGACAGATAGATAAATATTTCTGTAGAAGATGGTGGGAAGGAAATGCAGGTTTTGTTTGGAAGTCAAAATAGGAGAGAACTACAGTGGTACCTCTACCTAAGAATGCCTCTACTTAAGAACTTTTCTACATAAGAACCGGGTGTTCAAGATTTTTTTTGCCTCTTCTTCCGAACCATTTTCTACTTAAGAGCACGAGCCCAGAAAAAAATGTCTTTTCATCATGAAACAATCATTATTTTTGCTGTACCCCATGGTTTTAAAAAAACCATTCTTGTAAACTTTGTGGTACATAATTCAAAATCTTATTCATATCTTTAAACTGAGTGGCATGGTGGCCAGTAGCGGGTTTATTTATTTATTAAATTTGTATGCCGCCCCTCTCCGCAAACTCAGGGTGGCAATAGTAGAACACAGTGTAAAATACAAATATAATATTTAAAACAAAAAATCTCATAATTTAAAAAACATACACACAACATACTTCTGAGTACCACCAACATTTAAAAGTTGTCAGAGGAGCTCCATTTATGATTTATTGTCCTCTAACAAATTATGGTTTATTTTGTGACTTCAGTCAACAATCCATATTGGAGTAAACATAGTCATATTTATTTATTTGTATTTTTATTTTTATTTATTCGATTTTTTAATGCTGCCCTTCTCCTTAGAGTCTACGGAGAGAGGCAGCATATAAATCTAAAAATAAAATAAAATAATAATAATAATAATAATAATAATAATAATAATAATAGACTCAGGGCGGCTTACAACATGTTAGCAATAGCACTTTTCAACAGAGTCTGCACCACCTCGGCTCTGTTGTGATTTAGTGTCTGTGGTGCTCATTTGTGATATGGACAAGATACAAATTTCAGACACACACACATTTGAAAATTCAAAACAATGTTCTTTATAATGAAAATTCAAATAAACTAAGCCCTCTTTTGGTATAGCAAAGAGCACTGATCTCCAAACAAACTGGTAATTTGTACAAGTCCCTTATCAGTTCTGAGATACTTAGCTTGCAGCTGTGAGGCAATTCACAGTCCTTCTTCTTTCACAAAGTGAAACACACTTTGCTCTGGTTGAGTTTCAAAGTGGGAAAAAATCAGTACACAAAGGTCAAAGTCAGCAAGGCAGTCATGAAACACAACGATCAGATAATCCTCCACAATGGCCAAACCCACAGGCTGCTATTTATAGCAGCCTCACTAATTACCACAGCCCCACCCAACCACAGGTGGCCTCATTTTCTTTGATAATAATCTCTCAGTTGTTGTTGCCTATGCATCGCTCTCCTCATGCGTGGCTGTATCATTAACTCTTGTTCTGAATCCAAGGAGGAGCTAGATAATTGATCTCCTTCCGAGCTGTCTGCCACACTCTCCTCCTCCCTGTCACTCATGTCTTCTTGGTCAGAGGAGCCTTCATCATCAACTTCCACCGGGAGCAAAACAGGCTTGCGGCATGTGGATGTCTCCCCCACATCCACAGTCCTTGGGGCAGGAGCTGGCCAGAGCTAACCGCAACAGTACACTAACACTAAAATACAAATTTCTCAGAACACTAGCTGTGTTCAGTCATAATTTTCAAATAAACCTACACTGCATGGTAAAATTGCAAAGAGTACAATTTTGGAAACTTTACTAAAGATTCCAAGATTTTGATTATCTTTCCTTCTGCATGGGCCTTTTGCTCTTCACAAGCTGGTCCAACTTCAATTTGCCAAAATTAGCAAATTAACTTCGGAGCCCCTATTCCCTTACTGTGGGATAATTTCTTTAATCCCACAGCACCACTATATTATCAGCAATAGCTGCAGTATTGTTTTGCACAACAAGGAAAAAAAGACAGCATTCAAATATCTGATCTAGTTGAAAAACAAAGGAGGAAAACAGAATTGACATGGATATATTTGTGATTGAGGAAAGATGGTCTGATTGCAAGCTTTTATAAATCAATAATATATTTCTAAGCCTGAGTCCATCTTGATTTGGAAGATAATATTCTTTGGAAATGCAGAGCCAGCTCTCTGTAATTATAATTAAAAACAATTTGGAGGAAAGGGGGAATGTGGTTGAGAAGAATCCAGAGAGAGCTATTCATTGCCAAGTGTGAAATTCTGCAAAACTTGCAAATGTTCAGGGGACAACTCAGTGAGAACTCGGCATATCAGAATTAAAGATTCTGCCTGAAACACCCGTCTTACACCCTATATTCAATATGCAGCTAATTGTCTCAAGCAAACAGCAACAAGTGCTTTATAGACAGGCGTTATACTTACTGTAATTGATTGGCTACACTGAGTTATTATTATTATTATTATTAATAATAATAATAATAATAATAGTTAATTAGATTTGCATGCCTCCCCTCTCCGCAAACACGGGGCGGCTCACAGCAATAGCAAAACAATGTAAAACAAATCTAATAATTTAAAAAACACTAAAAACCCCATTATTAAAAGCAAACATACACACAATCATACCATGTATAAACTGTATAGACCCGGGGAGATGTCTCAATTCCCCCATGCCTGACAGCAGAGGTTGGTTTTAAGAAGTTTATGAAAGGCAAGGAGGGTGGGGGCAGTTATAATCTCTGGGGGGAGCTGGTTCCAGAGGGTCAGGGCCGCCACAGAGAAGACTCTTCCCCTGGGTCCCGCCAAATGGCATTATTTAGTCGACGGGACCTGGAGAAGGCCAACTCTGTGAGACCTAACCAGTCGCTGGGATTCGTGCAGCAGAATTCAGAATTGCAAGGATGCACAGGGAATTAACTCCAGAAAAGGGGAAAAGATGAACACAAGGTGCCCACTGTTTCCTAACCCTCAAA
The DNA here is from genome assembly GCF_031021105.1 of Erythrolamprus reginae. Lineage (NCBI taxonomy): Eukaryota > Metazoa > Chordata > Lepidosauria > Squamata > Dipsadidae > Erythrolamprus > Erythrolamprus reginae. Next base: position 126,572,232 of record NC_091953.1, on the reverse strand, counting down.
TTCTGACCCTCTTGTAGGTTGTTATCAATCATTACCACCCCATGCCCAGTCAACGAAGCGGTGGAAGTGATGTGCCGGTGCCTGGAGGCTGTTGGGGCCTGGATGGGTGTCAACAGACTCAAACTCAACCCGGATAAGACGGAGTGGCTGTGGGTTTTGCCTCCCAAGGACAACTCCATCTGTCCGTCCATTACCCTAGGGGGGGGGAATTATTGACCCCCTCAGAGAGGGTCCGCAACTTGGGCGTCCTCCTCGATCCACAGCTCACATTAGAACAACATCTCGCAGCTGTGGCGAGGGGGACGTTTGCCCAGGTTCGCCTGGTGCACCAGTTGCGGCCCTATCTGGACCGGGACTCACTGCTCACAGTCACTCATGCCCTCATCACCTCGAGGTTCGACTACTGTAATGCTCTCTACATGGGGCTACCTTTGAAAAGTGTTCGGAAACTCCAGATCGTGCAGAATGCAGCTGCGAGAGCAGTCATGGGCTTACCCAGGTATGCCCATGTTTCACCATCACTCCGCAGTCTGCACTGGCTGCCGATCAGTTTCCGGTCACAATTCAAAGTGTTGGTTATGACCTTTAAAGCCCTTCATGGCACTGGACCAGAATATCTCCGAGACCGCCTCCTGCCGCACGAATCCCAGCGACCAATTAGGTCCCACAGAGTGGGCCTTCTCCGGGTCCCGTCAACTAAGCAATGTCGGTTGGCGGGCCCCAGGGGAAGAGCCTTCTCTGTGGCGGCACCGGCCCTCTGGAACCAACTCCCCCCGGAGATTAGAACTGCCCCTACTCTTCCTGCCTTCCGTAAACTTCTTAAAACCCACCTTTGCCGTCAGGCATGGGGGAATTGAAACATCCCCCCCCCCCCCTGGGCACGTTGAATTTATATATGGTATGCTTGTGTGTGAGTCTGTTAGTTTGTGGGGTTTTTTAAATCTTTAAAATTTTAAATTGTTGATTACTTATGATTTGTCTTTTTACATGTTGTGAGCCGCCCCGAGTCTTCGGAGAGGGGCGGCATACAAATCCAAGTAATAAATAATAAATAAATGTAGAATGCCTGTCTTGGTAAATATGGGCTGAACATCCTGCTTAATGTAAAGATTATTTACACTGTCCTGTTTAAGGTAAAGATAATTTACTCACCTCCCTATATATCTAAGGTAAAAGTCAATTAAGCACACCTCTGTCTAGGGCAGTGATGGCAAACCTTTTTTTCCTCAGGTGTTGAAAGAGCGTGCGTGCCTGCTATCACACATGCGTGAGTGTCCACATCCATAATCCAATGTCTGGAGAGGGTGAAAACAGTTTCCTCAGTTCAGGAGGGCCTCTGGAGGCCAAAGGTGGCCTGTTTCCCAACTTCTGATAGGCCCATAGGCTCGTGTTTTGCCTACTCAAGGCTCCAAAGGCTTCCCTGGAACCAGGGGAGCATAAAAATGCCCTCCCCCATCCCTCTGGAGGCTCTCTGAAAGCCAAAAACACCCTCCCAGAGCCTGTATGCAAGCCAAAAATCAGCTGGCTGGCATACACATACACGTTGGAGCTGAGCTAGGGCAATGGCTACGTGCCAGCAGATATGGCTCCGCATATCTCCACCCGTGCCATAGGTTCACCATCTGCTCTAGATAGAATAGAATAGAATAGAATAGAATAGAATTTTGTTGGCCAAGTGTGATTGGACACACAAGGAATTTGTCTTGGTGCATATGCTCTCAGCGTACATAAAATAAAATATACATTTGTCAAGAATCATGTGGTACGACACTTAATGATTGTCATAGGGGTCAAATAAGCAATGAAGAAGCAATATTAATACAAATCTTAGGATATAAGCTACAAGTTACAGTCATACAGTCAACATGGGAGGAAATGGGTGATAGGAATGATGAGAAAAACTAGTAGACTAGAAGTGCAGATTTAGTAGAAAGTCTGACAGTGTTGAGGGAATTATTTGTTTAGTAGAGTGATGGCGTTCGGAAAAAAACTGTTCTTGTGTCTAGTTGTCTTGGTGTGCAGTACTCTGTAGCGACGTTTTGAGGGTAGGAGTTGAAACAGTTTGTGTCCAGGATGTGAGGGGTCAGTAAATATTTTCCCCGCCCTCTTTTTGACTCGTGCAGTATACAGGTCCTCGATGGAAGGCAGGTTGGCAGCAATTGCTTTTTCTGCAGTTCTGATTGTCCTCTGAAGTTTGTGTCGGTCCTGTTGGGTTGCAGCACCAAACCAGACAGTTATAGAGGTGCAGATGACAGACTCAATGATTCCTCTGTAGGGTAAAAGTTAATTAATATGCTCCCAAAAGTTGCAACCGTACAGTAGCAAACTCCCTGATAGACAGGCATGCCTTGCAATAAAATTGAGGGTTGTTTCCTGCCAGGCAGAATCCCAGCCCATGCCATGGAAATGTAGAGTGACAAATGTGTGCTGTGTTCATGTACTACGTGGCATTCTATAAGACAAGCTTCGAGCACAGCCAATTCCATTTTTCTTTTCTTTTCTTAATGCCTGACTTCTGGTCTCCAAACAACCTTCTTATTTTAGTTTTTTTCCCCCTCCAATGTCTCCCCCAAGTCTAATTCAAAACAATCTGCAATATTCCGTTGTAGGTCTCCACTGGCCATTTAATATGTTTAAATAATGGAGCCTGGCATATTATTATACCCTGGCAGTTTCGCCGTTGCTGGGAATACAACTTCCCGAATCAGGACTGAGGCTACAAATTCCAAGATTCCTGATTCTGCAGCTTTGGCCCAAGTCAGCTGGAAAACTGCAGGAATTACTTCTAATGTCGACTGATGTGCCAGTCTCATCTTTTATTTATTTATTTGTTTGTTTTGTCAAGTACATATTGGTGGTATATAAAGATATAATAATTATTATTATTATTATTTATTAGATTTGTATGCCGCCCCTCTCTGTAGACTCGGGGTGGCTTACAGCAATGATAAAAACAATATATAATGACAAATCTAATAGTTAGAATCTAAAATAACAGTAATACATTTAAAAAGTCTAAAAACAATAAACCCCAATATATAAAAACATACATACAGTCATATCATGCACAAAAAACTACATAGGCAGGGGGAGATGTTTCAGTTCCCCCACGCTGGACAGCAGAGGTGGGTTTTAAGGAGTTTATGAAAGGCAAGGAGGGTGGGGGCAGTTCTAATCTCTGGAGAGAGCTGATTCCAGAGGGTCGGAGCCGCCACAGAGAAGGCTCTTCTCCTGGGTCCCGCCAAATGACATTGTTTAGTTGATGGGACCCGGAGGAGACGAACTCTGTGGGACCTAACCAGTCACTGGGATTCGTGCGGCAGAAGACAGTCTCGTAGATACCCTGGTTCGGTGCCATGAAGGGCTTTATAGGTGATGACCAACACTTTGAATTGTGACTGGAAACTGATTGGCAACCAATGCAGACTGCGGAGTGTTGGAGTAATATGGGCATATTTGGGAAAGCTTACGATTGCTCTCGCAGCTGCATTCTGCATGATCTGAAGTTTCCAAACACTCTTCAAAGGTAGCCCCATGTAGAGAGCGTTACAGTAGTTGAGCCTCGAGGTGATGAGGGCATGAGTGACTGTGAGCAGTGACTCCCGGTCCAGATAGGGCCGCAACTGGTGCACCAGGCGAACCTGGGCAAACGCCCCCCTCGCCACAGCTGAAAGATGTTTCTCTAATGTGAGCTGTGGATCAAGGAGGACGACCAGGTTGCGGACCTTCTCCAAGAGGGTCAATAATTCCCCCCCCCCCGGGTAATGGATGGAAAGATGGAATATTCATTGGGAGGCAAAACCCACAGCCATTCCGTCTTATCAGGGTTGAGTTTGAGTCTGTTGGCACCCATCCAGACCCTAACAGCTTCCAGACACTGGTACATCACTTCCACTGTTTCGTTGACTGGACATGGGGTGGAGATGTAAAGCTGGGTATCATCAGCATACTGATGATACCTCACCCCATGCCCTTGGATGATCTCATCCATAAATAATAATATTTATGATACTGGTAAAAGAGAAGCATTAGGATAGGAGACGGAAGGCACTCTGGTGCACTTATGCCCACCCCTTACTGACCTCTTAGAAATCGGGAGAGGTCAACAGTGGCTAGTCTAAGAGTAAGGTTTTGGGGGTTAGGTGATGACTGTACAGTGTCTGGTAGGGAGTTCCGTGCATTAACTATTTGGTTACTAAAGTCATATTTCCTGCATTTAAGTTTGGAGCAGTTTACTTTAAGTTTCTATCTGTTGTGTGCTCATGTGTTGTTGTGGTTGAAGCTGAAGTAGTCATTGACAGGAAGGACGTTGTAGCAGATGATTTTATGAGCGATGCTTAGGTCGTGTTTAAGGTGACACAGTTCTAAGATTTCTAAACCTAGAATTGTAAGCCTAGTTGCGTAGGGTATTCTGTTGCGAGTGGAGGAGTAGAAGGCTCTTTTAATAAAGTATCTCTGGACATTTTCTAGAGTGTTTATATCTGAAATGTGGTGTGGGTTCCACACAGATGAACCCAATGTATTCAAGGATTGGTCTGGCATTTGCATTAAGATACTGTATTTGCCAAAGTAAATAGTATTTTATATACTTAATGTGTCTGGATTGTATTGCTGAATTGTTTCTAGTATCTCTGACTATCAGCTGAATATCTGCAAAGCTTCCATTTTTTTCTCTATGTACGTGTATCTTTGACAACTCAGAGATAACTCTGCATGCTCCTTAACAGTTCATTTAAACAGCAAGCCAATGGGACACTCAAAAGGTATGAAACATTTTGAGGCTTGCAAAAGCAAACAGACTGGATACCAAATCAGAGGAAGAGAAAAAAAAGGATTTGGTTTAATCCCTGAAATAAATGCATTTGGCATTGATTCTTCAGCTAATGGCCATATGATCGCTTTCTTAAGAGATGCAAAAGGCGGAAGAAGCCCAAATCTGATTCGAAGAACAGACCAAGGTGTGTTTCTGAAGATGTTTGTAGTTGTGAAAGGCAACCTCAATTGAGGCCCCTCTTGAAAGCCCATCCAAGGATGCAGAAACAGATGGGAGTCGCTGGCAGAGTATTCATCAAGATGAAGACGAAGACGAAGAACGGTGCTTAGATATGAATCGGTTTTAGATAATCACGCCGTGGCACTAACAGCCGGCACTGCAGAGAAACAAATGAAAGGGAGTAAAAATGTGGAGATAATTGTGGTGCCATAATCAACACACACACACACACACACACACAAGACTGGAGAAAGGAAAATTGAGTGAAGGGGGGGGAAAGAGCTCACTAGAAGACTTATTTTCAAAAAGTCGCCACGTGCTTTGATGTTGCAAACAACAATTACGCCAAAAAATTAATAATAGGGCAGAAAGCAGCGGTGAAATCCAGTAATGGGTTGCAGCCGATAAGGCTGGGATTGGGGTACCAGTAGTGCAAATGGAGATACACACATATCTTTGCACCCCCGATGCATGCACATGCATGCCTGTATGAGATTTGGCTTCTGTGCATGTGTAGAAAGCGAAATCTCACAGGAGGATGCTCTCGCATGTGAGATTTTGCCGATTTCGCATGCACGGAAGCAAAGAGATCACCGAAAATTGGCAAAATCTCATGTTCATGAGAGTCCTTGTATAAGATTTTGCTTACGGAGCATGTGCAGAAGCCAAATCTCATGCCATCGGGCATGCGCAGGCCCACCGGACATGCACAAACCTGCGATGATTCTGGAGAGCGTATTGGTAGCGGTCAGCAAGTGGAACTCCCGCCTGGTGAAATCTACAAAGTTTCCCTACCGGTTCTGTGGGCGTGGCTTATTTTGTGAGCGTGGCTTGGTGGTCAGGTGGCTTGGTGGGTGTGCTTGGTGAAACTCCCCTAGTGACGGGCCACTGTTCCCGGCACTACCAGAATGGGCCGGGAGTGTGGGGGCGAGCCCACGCCCAATGCACACGCATTCCCGGTGTAGAATTCGTCTGCAAGAGATTTCTGGAGGATTTTTTGCTTCTGTGCATGCATGGAAGCACAAAATCTCAAAACCCGGCCAAAATAAGGTAAGTGACAGCCGCCCGTCCATGTGGGTGCCAATCTGCTCTGCCACACGATGGGCAGCCTGCCCGCTCCACTTCACCATAAGCGACTTGTCTGCTCGCCTGCCCCCTGTACCGCTCATGGCGGCTCTGCCATGAATGGACTGTCCACTCGCCCACTCTTACCTAGTCGCAGGGCAGTCTCCTACGTGAGTGGGCTATGGTGCGGGGAGCAGGCCGGGAGGAATCGCGCTGGTTTTGCATGCACAGCACCTGCATGCCTGGTGGAAACGGAGCTAGGCTACATTATTATTTATTTATTTATTTATTTATTTATTCATTTGTCCAATGCCTTTCGTAAGCTACTTAAAACCCACCTCTGCCGCCAGGCATGGGGGAATTAAGATTCCTTCTTCCCCTAGGCCTTTACAATTGTATGCATGGTATGTTTGTATGTATGTTTGGTTTTTTTATATTAAGGGTTTTTTAATTCGCTTTTAGTATTGGATTATTATTGTACACTGTTAATGATTGCTGTTAGCCGCCCCGAGTTTTTGGAGAGGGGCGGCATATAAATCCAATCAATCAATCAATAAATAAATAATCAATCAATCAATCTTGTGGGCAATACTTAAATCGTGTTTTAGGCGCCGTAGTTCTAAGCTTTCTAGACCCAGGATTGAAAGTCTAGTCTCATAGGATATTCTGTTTCGAGTGCAAGAGTGAAGGGCTCTTCTGGTGAAACATCTTTGGACGTTTTCAAGGGTGTTGATGTCTGAGATGTGGTATGGGTTCCAGACAGATGAGGTGTATTCAAGGATGGGTCTGGCAAAAGTTTTGTAGGTTCTTGTGAGTAGTGTGAGATTGCCGGAGCAGAAGCTACTTAGGATCAGGTTAACAACTCTAGAAGCCTTTTTGGCGATATTGTTGCAGTGGGGTCACTTAGGTCATTTGATATTAGTATTCCACTTTTACTGAGTGTGGGTTGGCTGTGAGAATTTGTTTATTCAGTTTATATATGAGGTTTGGATTCTTTTTGCCGATGTAGAGGGTAGAGCATTTGTTGGTTGATATTTGAAGTTGCCAGGTGTTAGACCAATCTGAGACAAAGTCAAGGTCTTTTTGGAGAGTAAATGTGTTGTCAGTGGTGTTGAAAAGTTTTACATCGTCAGCAAAAAGAACACAGTTGCTAGCGATATATACTGTAATAAATAAATATTATTTATTAGATTTGTATGCCGCCCCTCTCCGAAGACTCGGGGCAGCTCACAACAGTAATAAAAACAATATAGCAGTGGAACAAATCTAATATTAAAAACATATAAAACCCTATCATTTTTTTATTTTTTTTTAAACCAAACAGCACATTCATGCGAAACATAAAACAAAGTATAAAAAAGCCTGGGGGGAAGGTGTCTCAACTCCACCATGCCTGGCGGTATAAGTGAGTCTTGAGTAGTTTACAAAAGACAGGAAGGGGGGGCAGTTCTGATCTCCGGGGGGAGTTGGTTACAGAGGGCCGGGGCCACCACAGAGAAGACTCTTCCCCTGGGGCCCGCCAAATGACATTTTTTAGTTGACGGGACCCGGAGAAGGAGCTAGATAATTGATCTCCTTCTGACCTGTCTGCCACACTCTCCTCCTCCCTGTCACTCATGTCTTCTTGGTCAGAGGAGCCTTCATTATCAGATTCCACTCGGAGCAAAACAGGCCTGCAGCATGTGGATGTCTCCCCCACATCCACAGTCCTTGGGGCAGGAGCTGGGCCAGAGCTAACCACAACACCCAAGGTCCCATCAGTTGGTGGACGGGACCTGGAGAAGGCGAACCCTGTGGGGCCTTATTGGCGGAAGCGAGGTATGAAGGAGGCGGCGGTCCCATTAACACCCATCCCACATCCAAACCCTAACTGCCTCCAGACACCGGGACATCACTTCCACTGCTTCACTGAATTGACATGGGGTGGAGACGTACAAAACTCACACACATACACATGATGCATGCCCACACAGTGCAGGAGAAAGCAAATTGGCGGCGAGGTAAATTAGAACTCACCTCTGAGCCAGATGTATTGCATTGCCTGGAATTATAATTTTTTTTAATTATAAGATATTCAATGAGTATGTTCTACTTTATATTATGCTGTCTAGACGGCATTTCTTGAAGAATGTCCCACTGAATATAATGCATCTTATCTCTGAGTCAGCTGTACAGTGTGACAATGAGTATGACAGATTATCAGATGTTCAGAATGTGTAAGGCCATTCTGACAATTGTGAAAAATGACTCTCTTTTGACATCTCCTTAAAATTAAAAATTCAACTTTGTTCCATTCAGTTTCTTTGGCATGGGAACTCCCTGGCTTGTTTTCAGATTTATAAGGACTTATATGCGAACGGAAGTCTGCATTTGGTATTTTGCAGGATCCTTTTTTTAAAATAAAAAATTGTGAATATACATCATATGAGGAAAATGATTTTTTTTTTTAAAAAAAAGGAACTTAGACCCTTAACTTTGGCAAAGTTGAAACATACCAGCTCCCATAATGGGATTTGATCCCTATTCAACACAGCAAAGCTTTTTATTTCTTATTTATTGATTGATTGATTTTGTCCAATACAAAATGAGGGTTTTAGTGGGTATACACATAATAAAATACATAATAAAGGTTATAGAGGATATACTCATAGAAAAATATATCTAAGAAAGAATAGAAGAGAAAATATAGGAATAAAACGTATCAATGAAAGAATAGAAGAGATATAGGAATAGGAGAAAGGTATAGGAGATATACGAGAGCAATAGTAAGGTTATAAAGTACAACCTCAACTTTTTACTTTTACATAATAATACAGTGGTACCCCTACTAAAGTATGCCTCTACTTATGAACTTTTCTAAATAAGAACCAGGTGTTGAAGATTTTTTTTGCCTCTTCTCAAGAACCATTTTCCACTTACAAACCCGAGCCTCCGAAACTAACTGGAAAAGGCAGGGAGAAGCCTCCGTGGGGCCTCTCAAGGAATCTCCTGGGAGGTAACAGGGCCGGAAAAGGTGGGGAGAAGCCTCCATGGGGTCTCTCTAGGAATCTCCTGGGAGGAAACAGGGCTGGAAAAGGCAGGGAGAAGCCTCCGTGGGGCCTCTCAAGGAATCTCCTGGGAGGTAACAGGGCCGGAAAAGGTGGGGAGAAGCCTCCGTGGGGCCTCTCTAGGAATCTCCTGGGAGGAAACAGGGCTGGAAAAGGCAGGGAGAAGCCTTCATGGGGCCTCTCTAGGAATATCCTGGAAGGAAACAGGGCCTCCACCCTCCCTGTGTTTTCCCCAATCACACACATTATTTGCTTTTACATTGATTCCTCTGGGAAAAATTGCTTCTTCTTACAAACTTTTCTACTTAAGAAACTGGTCACAGAGCGAATTAAGTTTGTAAGTGGAGGTACCACTGTATAAAATAGCCATTTCTACTACAACAACCCTGGCCAATCAGCAAAAGCCAAAATCAAAGTTTCTTTTTTTTCTCTCCACTTCAAGCATAAAGTTTTAAAGTTTAAGATTTTTAATTAATTAATTGGATTCAAGATATTGCATATTGTTTATTATATGTTGCGAACCGCTCTGAGTCCTCAGAGAGGGGCAATCAATAAAAATGCAATCAATCAATCAATCAATCAATTGTCCAAAAATGGTTTCTGGGTAGAAACAAATTTAATTGCATGCTTTTCTTTAACCAAAACAGTCAATTTAGCCATCTCTGCTAATTCCACCAACTTTTGCAGCCATTTGTCCATTGCAGGAATCAAGGTATGTTTCCATTTTTGTGCCCTGAATATTCTTGTGACTGCCAGAGCAACACAGTGAAATGTTGTTCTTTCGTCAGTGGTTTGTAAGAACTTTGTTTTTTAAAACAACATTAAGACATAATATTATCTGTTTTTTAAAAAAAACATTTAAAATGTTCTCTTGAATTTCCAAATGCATTTATATGATTTTGATAGAATACAAAACATAGATAAAAACTGACGTATCAATTCAGATTAAATCTGGCTTTGACTAGGAAAGCATTAGCTTCTTGACTTAATTACCGCTCCAATTTTGATATATGCTGTCAGGTTTTCAGCGCACATATTTAGATATGAAATAAACAAGATCAAAGGCATCTAAGAATTAGGAGTAGGCTATTTTAATCTCTACAAATCATGCTGCATATCAAAGGCAAAATGTATTATAATGAACAATATGAATGTGATGTGTAAAGTCGGAGCACTGTGTAGACAGCCTGAAGTATTTGGAGGAGGGTAGCAACATTTTGCAATCTGTTTGACTTTTAAAATGCAGTAAATTTGGATAAATATCTGGATTTCTTCTGGCTAACGTCAGCGATCCCGTGAAAAACAAGGAAACAAGGTAGTTATGAGTGGCCTCCACTTTAATAACTGCTTGACAACTATTGTCTTCTCATAACATCATGATCCGTGTTAATTAACCATTGTTTGTTTAGTTATCTGAAAGTTAATGTCATCCTATAATCTCATCAGCTGATTCTGTAACCTGGATTCACAGAGCATCTAATTTTTAATCATTTGCTGTTGAGTTTGTTCATTTGATATTTTACTCCTGGGAGCCAATTTGAACTGGAAATGGAATGGAATGGAATGGAATGGGAGAGGAGAGGAGAAGTGAAGAGGAGAGGAGAGAAGTGAAGAGGAGAGGAGAAGGGAAGGGAAGGGAAGGCAAGGGAACCAAAGAGAAGAGAACCAAAGAGAAGAGAAGACAAGGCAAGACAAGACTTGGGAGGGACTTGTAGATCATCTACTCTAATCCCCTGCTCAAGCAGGAGACCTTGTACCATTTCTGACAGATAAAAATCCAGTCTCTGTTTGAAAGCCTCCAATGATGAAGCACCTGTTGAAGGCAGGACATTGATATGTACTGTATCATGTTCTTTGTCCCACCTAATTGCATCCCCAAATGCTGCATCAATCAGATTTAAAACACATGCAACACGTATCCAACATGCGTGTTTGGATGTGTTTTTGCTGCAACAGGATCACACCCTACCATATACCGTAATTTTAAATACGGTAGGGGGTCTGCTTCGTCTTTCAACAGGAAATTATGGGTTTGGGTTTTTATGATGATGTCCTAGATGATGATGACATAACTGTCATTGAATAAATTTTACTTTCTGCTCAAACCAAAAATATTGGTGACTGTACTATACCGTTAATTGTTGTACATGGAAATAATGGTACGGTAGTAGTAAGAAATTCTTGATAGGATTCACAGTCTGGTTATTTTATTTTATTTTATTTTATTTTATTTTATTTTATTTTATTTTATTTTATTTTATTTTATTTTATTTTATTTTATTTTATTTTATTTTATTTTATTTTATTTTATTTTATTTTATTTTATTTTATTTTATTTTATTTTATTTTATTTTATTTTATTTTATTTTATTTTATTTTATTTTATTTTATTTTATTTTATTTTATTTTATTTTATTTTATTTTATTTTATTTTATTTTATTTTATTTTATTTTATTTTATTTTATTTTATTTTATTTTATTTTATTTTATTTTATTTTATTTTATTTTATTTTATTTTATTTTATTTTATTTTATTTTATTTTATTTTATTTGTATGCTGCCCCTCTCCGTTAGACTCGGGGCAGCTAACGACAGTGATAAAAAACAGCATGTAACAATCCAATACTAAAACAACTAAAAAACCCTTATTATAAAACCAAATATAACATACCATGCATAAATTGTAAAGGCCTAGGGGAAAAGAACATCTCAGTTCCCCCATGCCGGACGGCAAAGGTGGGTTTTAAGAAGCTTACGAAAGGCGAGGAGGGTGGGGGCAATTCTAATCTGGGGGGGGTAGTTGATTCCAGAGGGTTGGGGCTGCCACAGAGAAGTCTCTTCCCCTGGGTCCTGCCAAGCGACATTGTTTAGTTGACGGGACACGGAGAAGACCCACTCTGTAGGACCTAACTGGTCGCTGGGATTCGTGCAACAGAAGGCAGTCCCTGAGATAATCTGGTCTGGTGCCATGGAGGGCTTTATAGATCATAACCAACACTTTGAATTGTGACCGGAAACTGATCGGCAACCAATGCAGACTGCGGAGTGTTGGTGTAATATGGGCATAACTTGGGAAGCCCATGATTGCTCTCGCAGCTGCATTCTGCATGACCTGAAGTTTCCGAACACTTTTCAAAGGTAGCCCCATGTAGAGAGCGTTGTAGTAGTCGAGCCTCAAGGTGATGAGGGCATGAGTTTATGCTGGTTTGTGATGACAACTACTGTACAGACTATAATAAATGTTCAATTTTTTTTGTTCAGCAATAAATGTGAATTCTTTTTCATTGAAAAAAAAATAAGACATCCCTTGAAAATAAGATGTAGCACATCTTTGGGAGCAAAAATTAGTATAAGACACTGTCTTATTTTCGGGGAAACAGGCTAAGTCTTTATTTCTCTTTCACACTGGAAAAATCGTCAGGGTTACAATGCTGTTATGCTAAAGCACATTACGATCTCACAGGCTGAGTTTGCAAAGCTGTAAATTCTTTCTAATGAGCTGAGGAAAGGCTCCTTTGCATCTGCTTATCTATGAGTCATGCTAAACCTAATTTGGCACAGGTTATCATAAGAGATCAAAAGCTTACTTCTCGGAAGCGACGACAGACGTCCATCTTTCAACCTGCAGTTTGAACAAAAGCGGCTTCTCTTCTGGGCATTTCAGGATGTGACATATTAATTGATTTACACATTCTAAAATAGCAGATTCAAAACTTTTCCCCCAAACATCTCCTCCTTTCTTTTAGGCTAATCTCCTAAATCTCATATTTACCCAGGGGCTGTCAGCTGCCCCCCCCCCCCCCCCATTGTTGGAAGAAGAACTGCTTTCCATGCTAACATCTAACTGATTTTCATCTACGCCTTCATCCCCACTGCTCTCCCCCAATTCTCTTAAATCAGGATACAGCTTCTGTCTCTTCGTCCTTCTCTGAATCTGATATTTGAAACCGCTGGGTGAGATCATCCAAGGGCATGGGGTGAGGTATCATCAGTATGCGGATGATACCCAGTTGTACATCTCCACCCCATGTCCAGTCAACAAAGCAGTGGAAGTGATGTGACGGTGCCTGGAGGCTGTTGGGGTCTGGATGGGTGTCAACAGACTCAAACTCAACCCGGATAAGATGGAGTGGCTGTGGGTCCTGCCTCCCAGGGACAATTCCATCTGTCCATCCATAACCCTGGGGGGGAATTATTGACCCCCTCAGAGAGGGTCCGCAACTTGGGCGTCCTCCTCGATCCACAGCTCACATTAGAGAACCATCTTTCAGCTGTGGCGAGGGGGGCGTTTGCCCAGGTTCGCCTGGTGCACCAGTTGCGGCCCTATCTGGACCGGGACTCACTGCTCAGAGTCACTCATGCCCTCATCACCTCGAGGTTCGACTACTGTAACGCTTTCTACATGGGGCTACCTTTGAAAAGTATTCGGAAACTTCAGATCGTGCAGAATGCAGCTGCGAGAGCAATCATGGTCTTTCCAAGATATGCCCATGTCACACCAACACTCCACAGTCTGCATTGGCTGCCGATCAATTTCCGGGCACAATTCAAAGTGTTGGTTATGACCTATAAAGCCCTTCATGGCATCGGACCAGAATACCTATGGGACCGCATTCTGCCGCATGAATCCCAGCGACCGGTTAGGTCCCACAGAGTTTGCCTTCTCTGGGTCCCGTCGACTAAACAATGTCATTTGCTGGGACCCAAGAGAAGAGCCTTCTCTGTGGTGGCCCCGACCCACTGGAACCAGCTCCCCCTGGAGATTAGAACTGCCCCCACCCTCCTTGCCTTTCGTAAAGTTCTTAAGACCCATCTCTGCCGTCAGGCATGGGGGAACTGACACATCTCCCCCGGGCCTATACAGTTTATATATGGAATGTTTGTGTGTGTGTTTGTTTTTAATAATGGGGTTTTTAGTGTTTTTTAAATTATTAGATTTGTTTTTACATTGTTATTGTTGTGAGCCGCCCCGAGTCTACGGAGAGGGGCGGCATACAAATCTAATAAATAATAATAATAATAATTTCCGGAGGCTGACAGGGAACACTCACAACATGGGGTGGCAAGTGACATCACAAACATTGTGACCTCATTTGTGCTACAAATGATGGGGGACGTGATCGAAACATTTAAATATGTTAAAGGGTTAAATAAGGTCCAGGGGGGAAGTGTTTTTAATAGGAAAGTGAACACAAGAACAAGGGAACACAATCTGAAGTTAGTTGGGGGAAAGATCAGAAGCATCGTGAGAAAATATTATTTTACTGAAAGAATAGTAGATCCTTGGAACAAACTTCCAACAGACGTGGTAGATAAATCCACAGGAACTGAATTTAAACATGCCTTGGATTAACATAGATCCATCCTAAGATAAAATACAGGAAATAGTACAAGGGCAGACTAGATGGATCATGAGGTCTTTTTCTGCCGTCAGTCCTCTATGTTTCCATGTTTCTATGTCACGGCGCATTTGACATCACTAAAGAAGGCTTGCTTGAGTTTCATTGCCTTCCGTTCTTTTTATGAAAGCAAAACAAGAGTGTTGATTCGAATACAGTTCTTGAATGACTAAAGTAAAAAAAATATCTCAGTTTGATTAAAGAGAGTGGTGTTTTCTCTATTATATCTAAACATAGAATGAATCACTATAAAGTGAGGGGGGGAAAATCAGTTTCAGATCCTTGGTGATAAGCTGCGTATGTTTCATTATTCAGTACATTTGCTAGTTTGAAATCTTTTTGGTTTTCTGTAGACCTTCCCAGCATGGTTGAGCCTGGTTGTGTTGATCCCGATAGAGATTTGCTTGATCAAAATGGAATTATTTTGACATTTCTCTTTGGGAACTCTGCTGCTGCCATTTTTTCTTCTGGAGATAATACAGCTGGTAAGTGAATTTTAAAAGAGCTGACATTCTAAATCTAAGCAAACAGCAGGTCACCTGCTGAGCCTACCTTTACTCCAGGTTTCATGTCATTTAAAAGCCGCTTTCAGACTCAAAACAAGAAATCTGCGCTATCGTGAGTGAATCAAATGTGTCTTCCTGGTTTTCATTGAAGCTAGTCAGGTATCAAATACAGTGGTACCTCATCATACGAACTTAATTGGTTCCAGGAGGAGGTTCGTAAGGTGAAAAGTTCGTAAGATGAAACAATGTTTCCCATAGGAATCAATGTAAAAGCAAATAATGCGTGCAAATCCTTCAGGAAAATCCCAAACTTTAGAAGGGAGGCGAACAGAGGGCAGGGAGGAGCAGCTAAAGGGGGCGGGTGGAAGAAGCAAGGCTAGGCTAAAGGGTGAGTGGGAAGGAAGAAAGGCAAGGGGGGCACCCCTCCCTTTTCTTTCTTCAAAAGACACCGTTTCACTTCCTTTGCAAGCAGGTTGTTCTCTGCAAAAATTTTCATCCTCCAAGCTGCCCCTTCCTCCTCCCTTTTCTTTCTTAAAAAGACATCCTTTCAGTTCCTTTGCAAGCACGTTGTTCTCTGCAAAATGTTTCCTCCCCCAAGCAGCCCCTCCCTTTTCTTTCTTCAAAACAGGAAAAAGAAAGAAACCCCTTCATCCCAGCAGCAGCTGCTTGGATTCGTAAGGTGAAAATAGTTCGGAAGAAGAGGTAAAAAAATCTTAAACACCGGGTTCGTATCTTGAAAATTTTGCTAGAAGAGGCGTTCGTAAGATGAGGTACCACTGTACAATGAGGTAGATTCTTGCTTAAACATCTGGAGACCTTGAGGTGGATTTTCAAAGCCTTCTTTTTTAAAAAAGAACTCTTGGTTCAACATCTGGAGAGCTCACTGTGGGGCAAGAAATGAAGTGAATTCCATGGAATCCAGGAAGTGATCACCTTGGCGTCCTTAATAACCTGCCAGTGACGTCAAAGCTCTGAACGCCGAACGCGACCCCGAACTTTGCCAGAAGTTTCAAAAAATTTCGTGTTCGTGTTCAGCATACCGAACACCGCAAAATTAGGTACAGACCCGAATTGTGCGAGTTCGGTTCGCCCATCACTACTTCTAACATACTGTACATTGCTGGTTTATCTTCATATACAGTGATACCTCGTCTTACAAACTTAATTGGTTCCGGGACGAGGTTCTTAAGGTGAAAAGTTTGTAAGATGAAACAATGTTTCCCATAGGAATCAATGGAAAAGCGATTAATGCGTGCAAGCCCAAAATTTACCCCTTTTGACAGCCGAAGTGCCCATTTTTGTGCTGCTGGGATTCCCCTGAGGCTCCCCTCCACGGGAAACCCCACCTCCGGACTTCTGTTGCCAGCAAAGAGCTTGTTTTGCGCTGCTGGGATTCACCTTCTGGGATTTTCCTGCAGCATCACAAAAACATGGAAGTCCAGAGGTGGGGTTTCCCATGGAGGGTAGCCTCAGGAGAATCCCAGCAGCACAAAAATGGGTGCTTCGCTGGCAACAGAAGTCTGGAGGCAGGGCATCCAAGCGGCGGCGGTGGGTTTGTAAGGTGAAAATAGTTTGTAAGAAGAGGCAAAAAAATCTTAAACCCCGGGTTTGTATCTCGAAAAGTTTGTATGACGAGGCGTTTGTAAGATGAGGTATCACTGTATTTGAAATCCAACCATCAAAGTACGTGGTACTGACAGTCATTCTTTTAAAAAATCAAATTTGAGAACTCACATTCTCAGCAGACCAGGTTTTAAAAAAAGAAGCATTCTTTGAATTTTATTTCTTCCTTTACCCTCTTTTCTTCTGTTTTTTAAAAAAATCTTCTCAAATTGTATTTTGCTTTGTTCTGTTTAATATTTAACATCTTGCGAGTCACTCAGTAAAGAATGTGCTGCTGACTAAATGCATTTCTAATGCCATGAAGCTGATATGTGATTGATTTTAGTTTCCATAAAAGGATTATGTTAACTTTCCTTAATCCATATATTAGGGGTTGGTGAAGTCCAGTGCATTTCGCAACAGAGGAGCAATGTTTCTTTCTGACCATCAATATTTGATGTGAATATTATAAGATTATCTCTTGGTCTAAGTACCAATTACTGGGGAACCAGACTGAAAAATGAGAACTAGATGGGGGATCCTTAAAACATCATCAAATGGAAGTAAATCAGCGATGGGTCATCATATGATATTTCTCTTTCGACCCTGAGGTGATGATGTCATGCAATTATGTCATGGAAACATCTCTCTCCTGAGAAAAGGAACTGTAGCTAATCCATAGATGGTTGAATATTGGTCTAGAACAGTGATGGCAACCCATGGCACGGGTGCCACAGGTGACACAGGGAGCCATATCTGCTGGCACATGAGCCGTTGCCCTAGCTCAGCTCCAATGTGCATGTGTGTGCCAGCCAGCTGTTTTTGTGGCTTGCACAGAGGCTCTGGGTGGGCGTTTTTGGCTTCCAGAGAGCCTCCAGGGGAATGGGGGAGGGCG